>NW_025548614.1:142500-215000 GCF_905237065.1 Salmo salar
CTGTTGTATTCAGCATTTCACTGTGAGGTCTACTACACCTGTTGTATTCAGCATTTCACTGTGAGGTCTACTACACCTGTTGTATTCAGCATTTCACTGTGAGGTCTACTACACCTGTTGTATTCAGCATTTCACTGTGAGGTCTACTACACCTGTTGTCTTCGGCGCACATGACAAATAAACTTTGATTTGATTTCAATTCAATCTCATTGAAAAGCAATGCCAGTACTGCTGAGTAACTGAGTAAACATGACTTCTCAGGATGGTAGGAAGACTTTGGTGACTGTGATGTTTCAGTCTGTTTCCACTTTGTCCTGTCTTGTTAAAGTTTCAATCTGTTTCCACTTTGTTCTGTCTTGTTAATGTTTCAGTCTGTTTCCACTTTGTCCTGTCTTGTTAAATGTTTCAGTCTTTTTCCACTTTCTCCTGTCTTGTTAATGTTTCAGTCTGTTTCCACTTTGTCCTGTCTTGTTAAATGTTTCAGTCTGTTTCCACTTTGTCCTGTCTTGTTAATGTTTCAGTCTGTTTCCACTTTGTCCTGTCTTGTTAATGTTTCAGTCTGTTTCCACTTTGTCCTGTCTTGTTAATGTTTCAGTCTGTTTCCACTTTGTCCTGTCTTGTTAATGTTTCAGTCTGTTTCCACTTTGTCCTGTCTTGTTAATGTTTTGGTCTGTTTCCACTTTGTCCTGTCTTGTTAATGTTTCAGTCTGTTTCCACTTTGTCCTGTCTTGTTAATGTTTCAGTCTGTTTCCACTTTGTCCTGTCTTGTTAAATGTTTCAGTCTGTTTCCACTTTGTCCTGTCTTGTTAAATGTTTCAGTCTGTTTCCACTTTGTCCTGTCTTGTTAATGTTTCCGTCTGTTTCCACTTTGTCCTGTCTTGTTAATGTTTCAGTCTGTTTCCACTTTGTCCTGTCTTGTTAATGTTTCAGTCTGTTTCCACTTTGTCCTGTCTTGTTAATGGTTCAGTCTGTTTCCACTTTGTCCTGTCTTGTTAAATGTTTCAGTCTGTTTCCACTTCGTCATGTCTTGTTAATGTGTTTGCTTACTATTCTATTCAAACGGTAATGAAAAACGCTGAAGCATTAGGCTAATTATCTCTTTACGCACAAACGCATTTCTAACCTTTTAGTCCGTTTTAGGTTTGTTTGGATCTGAATGTTAAAAATATCAGAATTCATAAAAACATTAGTATTTATTAAAATAAAGTCCGTTTGAGAGCTGCGTTTTCATTAACACTGAATCATAACGTGTGGTCTCTCTCTCTCTCTCTCTCTCCCTCTCTCCGTCTCTCTCTCTCTCTCTCTCTCTCTCTCTCTCTCCATCTCTCTCTCTCCGTCTCTCTCTCTCCGTCTCTCTCTCCGTCTCTCTCTCTTTCCATCTCTCTCTCTCTTTCTCTCTGTCTCTCTCTCTCTCTCTGGCTCTCTGGCTCTCTCTCTCTCTGTCTCTGTTTCTCTCTCTCTCTCTCTGGCTCTCTCTCTTGATTTGATTTGATTTTGACACCCCCCCAACACACTAAACCTGCCTGGAGAGGAAATGATGACAGTGATGCTGCTAGCTTGAATAGTCTCATCGTTAGCTACGCCGTCATTAGTTTTATGGCCATAAATACAAGACTCAGGAACATTTGGTACAATGTCTGTCTGCCTTAACACCTTACCGATTTACATTGCATTTACATTTTAGTCATTTAGCAGACACTCTTATCCAGAGCAACTTACAGTAGTGAATGCATACATTTCATACATCATTTATTTATTTATTATTTTTTGTACTGGCCCCCCGTGGGAATCAAACCCACAACCCTGGCGTGACACACACCATGCTCTACCAACTGAGCTACAGGGAAGGGATTTACCGCCTTACTGCCTTACTGCCTTACTGATTTACCGCCTTACTGCCTTACTGCCTTACTGATTTACTGCCTTACTGATTTACCGCCTTACTGCCTTACTGATTTACTGCCTTACTGATTTACCGCCTTACTGCCTTACTGATTTACTGCCTTACTGCCTTATTGATTTACTGCCTTACTGCCTTACTGATTTTCTGATTTTCTGCCTTATTGCTTTACAGCCTTACTGCATTATTGCCTTATTGCCTTACTGCCTTACTGCCTTATTGCCTTACTGATTTACTGATTTACTGCCTTATTGCCTTACAGCCTTACTACATTACCGATTTATTGCCTTACTGCCTTACTGCCTTACGATTTACCGCCTTATTGCCATATTGCCTTACTGCCTTACTGATTTACTGCCTTAACGCCTTACTGCCTTATTGCCTTACTGCCTTACTGCCTTACCGATTTACTGCCTTAATGCCTTACTGCCTTAACGCCTTACTTATTTACTGCCTTAATGCCTTACTGCCTTACTGCCTTACTGCCTTACTGATTTACTGCCTTAACGCCTTACTGCCTTATTGCCTTACTGCCTTACTGATTTACTGCCTTAACGCCTTACTGCCTTATTGCCTTACTGCCTTACTGCCTTATTGCCTTACTGCCTTACTGCCTTACCGATTTACTGCCTTAATGCCTTACTGCCTTAACGCCTTACTGATTTACTGCCTTACTGCCTTATTGCCTTATTGCCTTATTGCCTTACTGCCTTACTGGGTAATAAGTGCTCTCATGTGTAGAGGAAACCAATCTTTCCCCTTCAAACAATCCCTGTATGAATATGAGGAGCCGCTCATTGTTCTATAGCGCGTCCTCTAGTTGTGATCCCCCTGCTTTATGGTTGTTCTGGGAAACAGTCCTTTATCAGAGCTACCTCTCCTAATGACTTCTCTAACCATCTGTTGTCCTGCGCTGCACGCCAGAGAAACAAACCACACGCTGTCATCCATCTACTCAGACTGTTGCTAATGATACAGGTGCTGGGAGACAGGGACACAGGCAGGGAGGGAGGGAGGGAGACAGGAGGTAGGGAGACAGGAGGAAGGGAGACAGGAGGTGGGGAGACAGGAGGTAGGGAGACAGGAGGACGGGAGGAAGGGAGACAGGAGGTGGGGAGACAGGGACGGAGAAAGGAGACAGGGAGACAGGAGGAAGCGGAGACAGGAGGAATGGGAAGTAGGAAGGAGGGAGGAAGGGAGGAGGGAAGATTTGAGGGAGAGAAGGGAGACAGGGAGGGAGACGGTGAGACAGGGAGGGAGTCTGGAGGCTCCCAGGTCTACAGCCCAGGTCTACAGTATATACAGTGCATTTGGAAAGTATTCAGACCCCTTTAATATTGACACATTTTGTTTACGTTACAACCTTATTCTAAAATGGATTAAATTGTTTTTTTCCCCCTCATCAATTTACACACAATACCCCATGATGACATCACAATACCCCATGATGACATCACAATACCCCACGATGACATCACAATACCCCATGATGACATCACAATACCCCATGATGATGTCACAATACCCCATGATGACATCACAATACCCCATAATGACATCACAATACCCCATGATGACATCACAATACCCCATGATGACAATGCAAAAACTATTTTTTGGAAATTTGTGCAAATGTTTAAATAGAAAAATTAACAGAAGTATCACATTTACATAAGTATTCAGACCCTTTACTCAGTACTTTGTTGAAGCACCTTTGGCAGCGATTACAGCCTCGAGTCTTCTTGGGTATGACGCTACAAACTTGGCACACCTGTATTTGGGGAGTTTCTCCCATTCTTCTCTGCAGATCCTCTCAAGCTCTGTCAGGTTGGATGGGGAGCGTTGCTGCACAGCCATTTTCAGGTCTCTCCAGAGATGTTCGATCGGGTTCAAGTCCGGACTCTGGCTGGGCCACTCAAGGACATTCAGAGACTTGTCCCAAAGCCACTCCTGCGTTGTCTTGGCTGTGTGCTTAGGGTCGTTGTCCTGTTAGAAGGTGAAACTTCGCCACAGTCTGAGGTCCTGAGCGCTCTGGAGCAGGTTTTCATCAAGAATCTCTCTGTACTTTGCTCTGTTCATCTTTCCCTCGATCCTGACTAGTCTCCCAGTCCCTGCAGCTGAAAAATATCCCCGCAGCATGATGCTACCACCACCATGCTTCACCGTAGGGATGGTACCAGGTTTCCTCCAGACTCAACACTTGGCATTCGGGCCAAAGAGTTCAATCTTGGCTTCATCAGAACAGAGAATCCTGTTTCTCATGGTCTGAGAGTCCTTTAGGTGCCTTTTGGCAAACTCCAAGTGGGCTGTCATGTGCCTTTTACTGAGGAGTGGCTTCCGTCTGGCCACTCCACCATAAAGGCCTGATTGGTGGAGTGCTGTAGAGATGGTTGTTCTTCTGGAAGGTTCTCCCATCTCCACAGAGGAACTCTGGAGCTCTGTCAGAGTGACCATCGGGTTCTTTCACCTCCCTGACCAAGGCCCTTCTCCCTCGATTGCTCAGTTTTTCCTGGCGGCCAGCTCTAGGAAGAGTCTTGGTGGTTCCAAACTTCTTCCATTTAAGAATGATGGAGGCCACTGTGTTCTTGGGGACCTTCAATGCTGCAGACAGTTTTTGGTACCCGTCCCCAGATCTGTGCCTCGACACAATCCTGTCTCGGAGCTCTACGGACAATTCCTTCGACCTCATGGCTTGGTTTTTGCTCTGACATGCACTGTCAACTGTGGGACCTTATATAGACAGGTGTGTTGCCTTTCCAAATCATGTCCAATCAATTGAATTTACCACAGGTGGACTCCAATGAAGTTGTAGAAACATCTCAAGGATGATCAATGGAAACAGGATGCACCTGAGCTCAATTTCGAGTTTCATAGCAAAAGGTCTGAATACTTATGTAAATAAGATATTTCTGTTTGTTTGTTTTTTTAAATGTGCAAAAATGTCTGAAAACCTGTTTTTATTATGGAGCATTATGATGTCATTATGGAGTATTGTGATGTCATTACGGAGTATTGTGATGTCATTATGGGGTATTATGATGTCTTTATGGAGTATTGTGATGTCATTATGGAGTATTGTGATGTCATTATTACCCACCACTGCGACCTGTACGCTCTCGTTGGCTGGCCTTCGCTTCATAATCGTCGCCAAACCCACTGGCTCCAGGTCATCTACAAGTCCCTGCTAGATAAAGTCCCCCCTTATCTCAGCTCACTGGTCACCATAGCAGCACCCACCTGTAGCACGCGCTCCAGCAGGTATATCTCTCTGGTTACCCCCAAAGCCAATTCCTCCTTTGGCCGTCTCTCCTTCCAGTTCTCTGCTGCCAATGACTGGAATGAACTACAAAAATCTCTAAAACTGGCAACACTTACCTCCCTCACTAGCTTTAAGCACCAGCTGTCAGAGCAGCTCACAGATCACTGCACCTGTACATAGCCCATCTATAATTTAGCCCCAACAACTACCTCTTCCCCTACTGTATGTATTTATTTTATTTATTTTGCTCCTTTGCACCCCATTATTTCTATTTCTACTTTGCACTTTCTTCCACTACAAATCTACCATTCCAGTGTTTTACTTGCTATATTGTATTTACTTCGCCACCATGGCCTATTTATTGCCTTTACCTCCCTTATCTCACCTCATTTGCTCACATTGTATATAGACTTATTTTTCTATTGTATTATTGACTGTATGTTTGTTTTACTCCATGTGTAACTCTGTGTTGTTGTATGTTGTCGAACTGCTTTGCTTTATCTTGGCCAGGTCGCAGTTGTAAATGAGAACTTGTTCTCAACTTGCCTACCTGGTTAAATAAAGGACTTGTTCTCAACTAGCCTACCTGGTTAAATAAAGGTGAAATAAATAAAATACATAAATTATGCAGTATTGTGATGTCATTATGGAGTATTGTGATGTCATTATGGAGTATTGTGTATAGATTCATGAGAAAACATTTGTTTCATCCATTTTAGAATAAGGCTGTAACGTAACAAAACGTGGAATAAGTCAAGGGGTCTGAATGCTTTCCGAATGTACAGTAAACTGTCCCCTCTCCCTGAAGTGTGCACTATAAGCTGTCCCCTCTCCCTGAAGTGTGTACTTTAAGCTGTCCCCTCTCCCTGAAGTGTGTACTGTAAGCTGTCCCCTCTCCCTGAAGTGTGCACTATAAGCTGTCCCCTCTCCCTGAAGTGTGTACTTTAAGCTGTCCCCTCTCCCTGAAGTGTGTACTTTAAGCTGTCCCCTCTCCCTGAAGTGTGCACTATAAGCTGTCCCCTCTCCCTGAAGAATGCACAGTAAGCTGTCCCCTCTCCCTGAAGTGTGTACTATAAGCTGTCCCCTCTCCCTGAAGTGTGCACTACAAGCTGTCCCCTCTCCCTGAAGAATGCACAGTAAGCTGTCCCCTCTCCCTGAAGTGCGTACTATAAGCTGTCCCCTCTCCCTGAAGTGTGCACTATAAGCTGTCCCCTCTCCCTGAAGTGTGTACTTTAAGCTGTCCCCTCTCCCTGAAGTGTGCACTATAAGCTGTCCCCTCTCCCTGGGATCGCACAGTAAGCTGTCCCCTCTCCCTGAAGTGTGCACTATAAGCTGTCCCCTCTCCCTAGAGAATGCACAGTAAGCTGTCCCCTCTCCCTGAAGTGTGTACTATAAGCTGTCCCCTCTCCCTGAAGTGTGTACTGTAAGCTGTCCCCACTCCCTGAAGTGTGCACTATAAGCTGTCCCCTCTCCCTGAAGTGTGTACTGTAAGCTGTCCCCTCTCCCTGAAGTGTGCACTATAAGCTGTCCCCTCTCCCTGAAGTGTGTACTTTAAGCTGTCCCCTCTCCCTGAAGTGTGTACTGTAAGCTGTCCCCTCTCCCTGAAGTGTGTACTGTAAGCTGTCCCCTCTCGCTGAAGTGTGCACTATAAGCTGTCCTCTCTCCCTGGAGAATGCACAGTAAGCTGTCCCCTCTCCCTGAAGTGTGTACTGTAAGCTGTCCCCTCTCCCTGAAGTGTGTACTGTAAGCTGTCCCCTCTCCCTGAAGTGTGTACTGTAAGCTGTCCCCTCTCCCTGGAGTGTGTACTGTAAGCTGTCCCCTCTCCCTGAAGTGTGTACTGTAAGCTGTCCCCTCTCCCTGAAGTGTGTACTGTAAGCTGTCCCCTCTCCCTGAAGTGTGTACTGTAAGCTGTCCCCTCTCCCTGAAGTGTGTACTGTAAGCTGTCCCCTCTCCCTGAAGTGTGTGCTGTAAGCTGTCCCCTCTCTCCCTGAAGTGTGTACTGTAAGCTGTCCCCTCTCCCTGAAGTGTGTACTTGCACACTCCCCCTGATGTATTTCATTCCTTGTCTAGGGTATTTGCAGTTCCCTCCCTGGCACCCTAGAACCTTATGGACGACTCCAGCAAATATACAATACTTTATATACTAATAATATATGCTAATATAGACAGATATTTTATTTATTCAAACTGTACTGTCTAATGTGTTTTGGAGCATTTATCATGCCTGTTCATGCTTATTTTGTGTACCCTAGAAGCATATTATTCAACATTTTCACTCAGATATAGAAGGGTGTGAATATATGAATATGTTTTAAACGTTATTGTGAAGCTGCGACGCAATTTGTGCCTTTAAAGTGTGTTCTTTAGTGTTGTTTATTGTGTATTTAATAGAAAGCTGTGCCTGAAATTAGACACATGGTACGAAGCAGATAGTCTAAGAGGAACGACAGAGGGCTTCACAGAGCTAATAGTATGTTGAATCTCAGGGGATCCTTGGCTATTGGTTTTGATCTTCCCTTGTTCTTCAGGTAATATGGTAAAAAAAAAAATGTCACCTTGGTCAATTGTTGTTTTCTGAGGTAATGTTTTCGAACCCCTGTTGTATTCTGTTTTGTATTGTTGTTTTCTGAGGTAATGTTTAGAACCCCTGTTGTATTCTGTTTTGTATTGTTGTTTTCTGAGGTAATGTTTTCGAACCCCTGTTGTATTCTGTTTTGTATTGTTGTTTTCTGAGGTAATGTTTTCGAACCCCTGTTGTATTCTGTTTTGTATTGTTGTTTTCTGAGGTAATGTTTTCGAACCCCTGTTGTATTCTGTTTTGTATTGTTGTTTTCTGAGGTAATGTTTTCGAACCCCTGTTGTATTCTGTTTGTATTGTTGTTTTCTGAGGTAATGTTTAGAACCCCTGTTGTATTCTGTTTTGTATTGTTGTTTTCTGAGGTAATGTTTAGAACCCCTGTTGTATTCTGTTTGTATTGTTGTTTTCTGAGGTAATGTTTAGAACCCCTGTTGTATTCTGTTTTGTATTGTTGTTTTCTGAGGTAATGTTTTCGAACCCCTGTTGTATTCTGTTTTGTATTGTTGTTTTCTGAGGTAATGTTTAGAACCCCTGTTGTATTCTGTTTTGTATTGTTGTTTTCTGAGGTAATGTTTAGAACCCCTGTTGTATTCTGTTTTGTATTGTTGTTTTCTGAGGTAATGTTTAGAACCCCTGTTGTATTCTGTTTTGTATTGTTGTTTTCTGAGGTAATGTTTAGAACCCCTGTTGTATTCTGTTTTGTATTGTTGTTTTCTGAGGTAATGTTTAGAACCCCTGTTGTATTCTGTTTGTATTGTTGTTTTCTGAGGTAATGTTTAGAACCCCTGTTGTATTCTGTTTTGTATTGTTGTTTTCTGAGGTAATGTTTTCGAACCCCTGTTGTATTCTGTTTTGTATTGTTGTTTTCTGAGGTAATGTTTTCGAACCCCTGTTGTATTCTGTTTTGTATTGTTGTTTTCTGAGGTAATGTTTAGAACCCCTGTTGTATTCTGTTTGTATTGTTGTTTTCTGAGGTAATGTTTAGAAGCCCTGTTGTATTCTGTTTTGTATTGTTGTTTTCTGAGGTAATGTTTTCGAACCCCTGTTGTATTCTGTTTTGTATTGTTGTTTTCTGAGGTAATGTTTAGAACCCCTGTTGTATTCTGTTTGTATTGTTGTTTTCTGAGGTAATGTTTAGAACCCCTGTTGTATTCTGTTTGTATTGTTGTTTTCTGAGGTAATGTTTAGAGCCCCTGTTGTATTCTGTTTGTATTGTTGTTTTCTGAGGTAATGTTTAGTACCCATGTTGTATTCTGTTTTGTATTGTTGTTTTCTGAGGTAATGTTTAGAACCCCTGTTGTATTCTGTTTGTATTGTTGTTTTCTGAGGTAATGTTTAGAACCCCTGTTGTATTCTGTTTGTATTGTTGTTTTCTGAGGTAATGTTTAGAACCCCTGTTGTATTCTGTTTTGTATTGTTTTCTGAGGTAATGTTTAGAACCCCTGTTGTATTCTGTTTGTATTGTTGTTTTCTGAGGTAATGTTTAGAACCCCTGTTGTATTCTGTTTTGTATTGTTGTTTTCTGAGGTAATGTTTAGAACCCCTGTTGTATTCTGTTTTGTATTGTTGTTTTCTGAGGTAATGTTTAGAACCCCTGTTGTATTCTGTTTGTATTGTTGTTTTCTGAGGTAATGTTTAGAACCCCTGTTGTATTCTGTTTTGTATTGTTGTTTTCTGAGGTAATGTTTAGAACCCCTGTTGTATTCTGTTTTGTATTGTTGTTTTCTGAGGTAATGTTTAGAACCCCTGTTGTATTCAGCATCCAGGATCCAAAACAACCCGTTTTCTAATTCTTGTCATCTTCCAGGAGCTTCCAGGAAATCCTTGTGTGAAATAAGAGCTCTGTGCATCTGTGGTAAGGAAGCAGAGTTTCTTACGGACCTGTTGCTATCCAGATCTTCTCTGTAAGGCATTTAGCTCATCTTCTTAAGGGAATCAGTGTTGGCCACTGTAGATAGTCAAACCAAACGACAAACACTTTTCAGATGTTTTAAGTAATATTGTCAGGATTTAGTGTCTTAGTTTTGTCTTCTGTCAAATACGATTCGTGATATTTCTGCTCAGGCAAATCCAATGGTGTCACGTCCTGACCATAGTAACATGTTATTTTCTATGGTAGAGTAGGTCAGGGCGTGACAGGGGGGTGTTTTTCTATGTTTTGTATTTCTATGTTCGTGTTCTAGTTTTTGTATTTCTATGTTGGGGTTTTGTTTTGGGATGATCTCCAATTAGAGGCAGCTGGTCCTCGTTGTCTCTAATTGGAGATCCTACTTAAGTAGGGTTTTTTTTCCCACCTGGGTTTGTGGGAGATTAGTTTTGAGTCGTGTCTGTGGCACCTCTGTTTCACGTTTTTTGTTGTTGTTGGGGGCATTCAAGTTTATTTATGTATCGCATAGTTTCACAGTATAAATAAAATGTGGAACGACACACACGCTGCACTTTGGTCCGCTCATTCCTACGACAGCCGTGACAAATGGTCCAGACACACTGTGTTGTTGGAAATGGATATGACATGAGGAAACACTAACCAGACATATTTACAGCAGCAAGCTCAGTTAACGTCGTGTGGCTTGGGAGTATGCATAGCCTTCAACTTTCAAAATTCACCCATTTTCAGGAGCTTTCCGGTGGCTACGTTCTCTGCAACAAGCTGTCTGAGAGAAGAGGAAAGAAGTCAACACTGAAACCTTTAAATTCTGTTTAAAGAGTCCATGACATGAAACGATCTCTCCCTGTAAACTCCTCCTGTATACTGTGCTGTAATGTGTGGCTATCTGATAGCAATGAGCATCAGTCATGTCACCATGTGATCCATTGAAGCGGATTGGTTTGACAGCTGACGTTATTGAGGCTATGAGTCGTGTGTGTGTGTGTGTGTGTGTGTGTGTGCGTGTGTGTGTGTGTGTGTGTGTGTGTGTTTGTGTGTGTGTGTGTGTGTGTGTAAGCTGGCCGTGACATGGAAACAACAGTAGAAGAACGTCAGTGGAACTCTGAATGGATTACGATGGCTGATTTACCATGGCTCCTTCCCAAATGGCACCCTATTCACTTTATAGTGCACTATTTTTTTTGACTAGGGCCCATGGGGAATAGGGCGCCCAGAGCTCATAGGGTTCTGATCAAAAGTAGTGCACTATAAAGGGAAAAGGGTGCCATTTGGGACCCATGATGTGTCTGAAAGGAAGAAGTAGCACTACTACATATAATGACAGATGAATGACGAGGAGTTCCTATAGGTCGATACACTGACTAGACAGAACATTAGGAACACCTGCTCTTTCCATGATAGACTGACCAGGTCAATGATGAGTTCCCCTAGGCTGATACAGTGACTGGACAAAACATTAGGAACACCTGCTCTTTCCATGATAGACTGACCAGGTCAATCATGAGTTCCCCTAGGCTGATACAGTGACTGGACAAAACATTAGGAACACCTGCTCTTTCCATAACATAGACTGATCAGGTGAATCCAGGTGAAAGCGATGATCCCTTGTTGATGTCACCTGTTGAAACCACTTCACTCAGGGTAGATGAAGGGGAGGAGACAGGTTAAAGACAGATTTTTAAGCCTTGAAACAATTGAGACATAGATTGTGTATATGTCATTCAGATTGTGAATGGGCAATACACGGGGTATGGTAGTAGGTGCCAGGCGCACCGGTTTGAGTTTGTCAAGAACTGCAACGCTGCTGGGTTTTTCCACGCTTAACAGTTTCCTGTGTGTATCAAGACTGGTCCACCACCCAAAGGACATCCAGCCAACTTGACACAACTGTGGGGAAGCATTGGAGTCAACATGGACCAGCATCCCTGTGGAACGCTTTCTACACCTGGTAGAGTCCATGTCCCCGACGAATTGAGGCTGTTCTGAGGGCAAAAAGAGGTGCAACTCAATATTAGGAAGGTGTTCTTAATGTTTTGTACACTCAGTGTATATTTCAACCCATTTTCTTTGTTTAAAATTGAATTCAATATCTCTATCTAAAAGAGAATCCTCTCTCACTTTGGTCTTGAATGAGACAGATATTTTGGGGGTCAAATGATGTGGAACAAAACCACTTACTGTTTCGTTAATATGGGTTTCTAGACATCTGAAGATATCAACATGTATTGATCTTTAATATGGGTTTCTAGACATCTGAAGGCATCAACATGTATTGATCGTTAATATGGGTTTCTGGACATCTGAAGATATCAACATATATTGATCGTTAATATGGGTTTCTAGACATCTGAAGATATCAACATGTATTGATCGTTAATATGGGTTTCTAGACATCTGAAGATATCAACATGTTTTGATCTTTAATATGGGTTTCTAGACATCTGAAGGCATCAACATGTATTGATCTTTAATATGGGTTTCTAGACATCTGAAGATATCAACATGTATTGATCTTTAATATGGGTTTCTAGACATCTAAAGATATCAACATGTATTGATCGTTAATATGGGTTTCTAGACATCTGAAGATATCAACATGTATTGATCGTTAATATGGGTTTCTGGACATCTGAAGATATCAACATGTATTGATCGTTAATATGGGTTTCTAGACATCTGAAGATATCAACATGTATTGATCTTTAATATGGGTTTCTAGACATCTGAAGATATCAATATGTATTGATCTTTAATATGGGTTTCTAGACATCTGAAGGCATCAACATGTATTGATCTTTAATATGGGTTTCTAGACATCTGAAGATATCAACATGTATTGATCGATAATATGGGTTTCTAGACATCTGAAGATATCAACATGTTTTGATCTTTAATATGGGTTTCTAGACATCTGAAGGCATCAACATGTATTGATCTTTAATATGGGTTTCTAGACATCTGAAGATATCAACATGTATTGATCTTTAATATGGGTTTCTAGACATCTGAAGATATCAACATGTATTGATCTTTAATATGGGTTTCTAGACATCTAAAGATATCAATATGTATTGATCTTTAATATGGGTTTCTAGACATCTGAAGATATCAACATGTATTGATCGTTAATATGGGTTTCTAAACATCTGAAGATATCAACATGTATTGATCGTTAATATGGGTTTCTAGACATCTGAAGATAACATGTATTGATCTTTAATATGGGTTTCAAGACATCTGAAGATATCAACATGTATTGATCGTTAATATGGGTTTCTAGACATCTGAAGATATCAATATGTATTGATCGTTAATATGGGTTTCTAGACATCTGAAGATATCAACATGTATTGATCGTTAATATGGGTTTCTAGACATCTGAAGATATCAACATGTATTGATCGTTAATATGGGTTTCTAGACATCTGAAGATATCAACATGTATTGATCGTTAATATGGGTTTCTAGACATCTGAAGATATCAACATGTATTGATCGTTAATATGGGTTTCTAGACATCTGAAGATATCAACATGTATTGATCGTTAATATGGGTTTCTAGACATCTGAAGATATCAACATGTATTGATCTTTAATATGGGTTTCTAGACATCTGAAGATATCAACATGTATTGATCGTTAATATGGGTTTCTAGACATCTGAAGATATCAACATGTATTGATCGTTAATATGGGTTTCTAGACATCTGAAGGCATCAACATGTATTGATCTTTAATATGGGTTTCTAGACATCTGAAGGCATCAACATGTATTGATCTTTAATATGGGTTTCTAGACATCTGAAGATATCAACATGTATTGATCTTTAATATGGGTTTCTGGACATCTGAAGATATCAACATGTATTGATCTTTAATATCGGTTTCTAGACATCTAAAGATATCAATATGTATTGATCTTTAATATGGGTTTCTAGACATCTGAAGATATCAACATGTATTGATCGTTAATATGGGTTTCTAAACATCTGAAGATATCAACATGTATTGATCGTTAATATGGGTTTCTAGACATCTGAAGATAACATGTATTGATCTTTAATATGGGTTGCTAGACATCTGAAGATATCAACATGTATTGATCGTTAATATGGGTTTCTAGACATCTGAAGATATCAATATGTATTGATCGTTAATATGGGTTTCTAGACATCTGAAGATATCAACATGTATTGATCGTTAATATGGGTTTCTAGACATCTGAAGATATCAACATGTATTGATCGTTAATATGGGTTTCTAGACATCTGAAGATATCAACATGTATTGATCGTTAATATGGGTTTCTAGACATCTGAAGGCATCTCATTGCAATACAACAGTTACACATCAAAACTACTTCATAACAGGAGAACATGAGTAAAGCTCTACTTTGGACAATATCACAATGACTGTACTTTAGGGGACACTTAGTGACGAACCCCATGGCCTAGGGTTGACCCCTAGTGATGAAGCCCCATGGCCTAGGGTTGACCCCTAGTGATGAAGACCCATGGCCTAGGGTTGACCCCTAGAGATGAAGCCCCATGGCCTAGGGTTGACCCCTAGTGATGAAGCCCCATGACCTAGGGTTGACCCCTAGAGATGAAGCCCCATGGCCTAGGGTTGACCCCTAGTGATGAAGCCCCATGACCTAGGGTTGACCCCTAGAGATGAAGCCCCATGGCCTAGGGTTGACCCCTAGTGATGAAGACCCATGACCTAGGGTTGACCCCTAGAGATGAAGACCCATGGCCTAGGGTTGACCCCTAGTGATGAAGACCCATGACCTAGGGTTGACCCCTAGTGATGAAGACCCATGGCCTAGGGTTGACCCCTAGTGATGAAGCCCCATGGCCTAGGGTTGACCCCTAGTGATGTAGACCCATGGCCTAGGGTTGACCCCTAGTGATGTAGCCCCATGGCCTAGGGTTGACCCCTAGAGATGAAGCCCCATGGCCTAGGGTTGACCCCTAGTGATGAAGCCCCATGGCCTAGGGTTGACCCCTAGTGATGAAGACCCATGGCCTAGGGTTGACCCCTAGTGATGAAGCCCCATGGCCTAGGGTTGACCCCTAGTGATGAAGCCCCATGGCCTAGGGTTGACCCCTAGTGATGAAGCCCCATGGCCTAGGGTTGACCCCTAGTGATGAAGCCCCATGGCCTAGGGTTGACCCCTAGTGATGAAGCCCCATGGCCTAGGGTTGACCCCTAGTGATGATGCCCCATGGCCTAGGGTTGACCCCTAGTGATGAAGCCCCATGGCCTAGGGTTGACCCCTAGTGATGAAGCCCCATGGCCTAGGGTTGACCCCTAGTGATGATGCCCCATGGCCTAGGGTTGACCCCTAGTGATGAAGCCCCATGGCCTAGGGTTGACCCCTAGTGATGATGCCCCATGGCCTAGGGTTGACCCCTAGTGATGTAGCCCCATGGCCTAGGGTTGTGACTTGTCCTGCACTGTGTCCTTTATTGAAGACTGTTTACTGGTCGTTGTAATAAATAGACCCCAACATACACCATAACAGTAGAGTATATTGTCAGACTATCGGTTCATCTTCTGTCTTAACGACGAACCACACAGTTAAAACACTTTAAAAGGTGAACGAAAAGGTGGAAGTGAATCATTGGGAGAATCTCAATTGCATTTCTTTGATTCCTTGTGTCCTCTCTCCTCACAAGGCTTCTCAAAAACCCATTGGATTAGAAAGGTCAGAGGGGGAAGGACCTCTGGCTTTCTCATCCAATAGGTTTTTGAGAAGAATGTAAAAGGACAGAGGATTGGATGAGATTCTCCCAATAGAAAGGTTGCTGATGTTGGTTGGCACGCCAACGCCTCACCTGTCAGTCTGAAACTGAACTTCAGATTCCCCGTGTAGCTCTATTCAACACTACCTTCACCATGTAGCTCTATTCAACACTACCTTCACCATGTAGCTCTATTCAACACTACCTTCACCATGTAGCTCTATTCAACACTACCTTCACCATGTAGCTCTATTCAACACTACCTTCACCATGTAGCTCTATTCAACACTACCTTCACCATGTAGCTCTATTCAACACTACCTTCACCATGTAGCTCTATTCAACACTACCTTCACCATGTAGCTCTATTCAACACTACCTTCACCATGTAGCTCTATTCAACACTACCTTCACCATGTAGCTCTATTCAACACTACCTTCACCATGTAGCTCTATTCAACACTACCTTCACCATGTAGCTCTATTCAACACTACCTTCACCATGTAGCTCTATTCAACACTACCTTCACCACGTAGCTCTATTCAACACTACCTTCACCATGTAGCTCTATTCAACACTACCTTCACCATGTAGCTCTATTCAACACTACCTTCACCATGTAGCTCTATTCAACACTACCTTCACCATGTAGCTCTATTCAACACTACCTTCACCATGTAGCTCTATTCAACACTACCTTCACCATGTAGCTCTATTCAACACTACCTTCACCATGTAGCTCTATTCAACACTACCTTCACCACGTAGCTCTATTCAACACTACCTTCACCATGTAGCTCTATTCAACACTACCTTCACCATGTAGCTCTATTCAACACTACCTTCACCATGTAGCTCTATTCAACACTACCTTCACCATGTAGCTCTATTCAACACTACCTTCACCATGTAGCTCTATTCAACACTACCTTCACCATGTAGCTCTATTCAACACTACCTTCACCATGTAGCTCTATTCAACAGGGCTACACAGAAACAGCACTGCTACCTTAACCATGTAGCTCTATTCAACACTACCATCACCATGTAGCTCTATTCAACACTACCTTCACCATGTAGCTCTATTCAACAGGGCTACACAGAAACAACACTACTACCTTCACCATGTAGCTCTATTCAACAGGGCTACACAGAAACAGCACTGCTACCTTCACCATGTAGCTCTATTCAACACTACCTTCACCATGTAGCTCTATTCAACACAACTTCACCATGTAGCTCTATTCAACACTACCTTCACCATGTAGCTCTATTCAACACTACCTTCACCATGTAGCTCTATTCAACACTACCTTCACCATGTAGCTCTATTCAACAGGGCTACACAGAAACAACACTACTACCTTCACCATGTAGCTCTATTCAACACTATCTTCACCATGTAGCTCTATTCAACACTACCTTCACCATGTAGCTCTATTCAACACTACCTTCACCATGTAGCTCTATTCAACACTACCTTCACCATGTAGCTCTATTCAACACTACCTTCACCACGTAGCTCTATTCAACACTACCTTCACCATGTAGCTCTATTCAACACTACCTTCACCATGTAGCTCTATTCAACACTACCTTCACCATGTAGCTCTATTCAACACCACCTTCACCATGTAGCTCTATTCAACACTACCTTCACCATGTAGCTCTATTCAACACTACCTTCACCATGTAGCTCTATTCAACACTACCTTCACCATGTAGCTCCATTCAACACTACCTTCACCATGTAGCTCTATTCAACACTACCTTCACCATGTAGCTCTATTCAACACTACCTTCACCATGTAGCTCTATTCAACACTACCTTCACCATGTAGCTCTATTCAACACTACCTTCACCATGTAGCTCTATTCAACAGGGCTACACAGAAACAGCACTGCTACCTTCACCATGTAGCTCTATTCAACACTACCTTCACCATGTAGCTCTATTCAACAGGGCTACACAGAAACAACACTGCTACCTTCACCATGTAGCTCTATTCAACACTACCTTCACCATGTAGCTCTATTCAACACTACCTTCACCATGTAGCTCTATTCAACACTACCTTCACCATGTAGCTCTATTCAACACTACCTTCACCATGTAGCTCTATTCAACACTACCTTCACCATGTAGCTCTATTCAACACTACCTTCACCATGTAGCTCTATTCAACACTACCTTCACCATGTAGCTCTATTCAACAGGGCTACACAGAAACAACACTGCTACCTTCACCATGTAGCTCTATTCAACAGGGCTACACAGAAACAACACTTCTACCTTCACCATGTAGCTCTATTCAACACTACCTTCACCATGTAGCTCTATTCAACACTACCTTCACCATGTAGCTCTATTCAACACTACCTTCACCATGTAGCTCTATTCAACACTACCTTCACCATGTAGCTCTATTCAACACTACCTTCACCATGTAGCTCTATTCAACAGGGCTACACAGAAACAGCACTGCTACTTTCACCATGTTTCTCCTCTCCTTCGGTCACATCGTTCCTTATAAAGGCCAAGGGGGCAGTCTGTTGATTCACAGGTCTTAATGTATTGACATCTCGTTCAGACTGTGTTCACTGGGCAAGCTGCGGTTGATATTTGACAGACTCGCCATGAGAGATTTCACCTTGTGTGCATAGTAGTTTCTCAGATTGACAGAGGGAAGGTTTTCTTTGATCTCCTGGTCGAAGTCACAGCTGAGCATAGCGATCTCTAACTGTTTCTGTCTCTTGTAGAAGAGAGAGAACTTGTTGAATATGAGCGTGATGGGAAGCACAACCACCAAGATGCCTGCCAGGATACATGCCGACGCTGTCATCTTGCCGGCTATAGACACCGGGACGACGTCTCCGTACCCCACCGTGGTCATGCTCACCGTGGCCCACCACCAGCACGCCGGGATGGTGGAGAAGTCCTCGCTGTCCTCTTTCTCCACGGTGTAGGCCATGACAGAGAAGAAAGACACGCCCACCGCCAGGTACAGCAGTAGCAACCCTACCTCTTTATAGCTGTTTCTCAGCGTGGCGCCCAGAGAGCGCAGACCCGTGGAGTGACGCGCCAGCTTAAGGATACGGAAGATCCTCATCAGACGTAGCACCTGTGCGACTCGCCCCAGATTCGCTAACGCCGGGCTGCTCTCGGCCACCAGATCGATGAAGAGCGTCAGGTAGAACGGTAATATCGACACAAGGTCTATTAAGTTTAACGGATGCTTGAAGAAGTGGATAAGATCCGGGGCTACCGTGAACCGGGCCGCGAGCTCCAAGGTGAACCAGCCGATACCAAAGTGTTCCACCGTTTCAAACCTGGGATCTTCGCGAGGTACCCCGTCCCTGTCCACCAGGGTAAACTCAGCCATACTGTTCATACACGTGGTGGTTATAGACACCAACACGACCAGGATAGAGAGGATACTGATGACGCGGCTGGCGATAGAGTAACCCGGGTTGTCCAGGATCAACCAGATCCGTCTACGGACGCTCCCCAACGGCTGCTTATCGAATTTAGCGGCGTCGCTATAGAACTCTAGAATCTCGTCGAACGATGACGTGGTGCTGCCGCCGCCGCCCTCGTCGCTCCGGCAGTCGTCCCAGTCCTCCCCGCGGTTAGGGTCCATCTTTCGGCAGTGGTAAGCGTTGCTGCAACATGAGTCGATGAAGAATTCGTTGATGCCCCAGTACTCTATCTCCTGACTGAAGGAGAAGATGCATAGCTCCGCCATGACGTGAAGCCTCCCGGTGTTATAGAAATTCAACACGTAAGGAAAGAGAGCCGGGTTCCTGTCGAAATAAAACTCTTTCTCCGCGTCGTCGTAGTCGTCGCAGAGCTCTAGTATCGACTCTTTGGATTGGCACTGTAACAGCCGAGCCAGCCGGGTCTCTGGGAAACGAGACAGTGTGTTGGAGAACAGGCTCTTCTTGAAACCTCCCACATTGATGCGGACGGTGTGATTCTCATAGGCTGCTGTCAGCTCCTCCAGGCTCTGACCTGTCATGTCTAGCAAGAGGTGAAGGGACTGGGGAGTGGAGAAGTACCTGCAGACAGAGAGACAGAGAGAGAGACAGAGAGAGAGACAGAGAGAGAGACAGAGACAGAGAGAGAAACAATTGAGAGAGAAACAGAGAGACAGAGAGAGAGACACAGAGAGAGAGAGACAGAGAGAGAGACAGAGAGAAAGAGAAAGAGAGAGACACAGAGAGAGAAAGAGAGAGAGACACAGAGAGAGACAGAGAGAGAGACAGAGAGAAAGAAGGAGAGAGAGACAGAGAGAGAGACAGAGAGAGAGACAAGAGAGAGAGAGAGAGAGAGAGAGAGAGAGAGAGAGAGAGAGAGAGAGAGAGAGAGAGAGACAGAGAGAGAGAGAGAGAGAGAGAGACAGAGACAGAGACAGAGAGAGAGAGAGGGAGAGAGACAGAGAGAGAGAGAGAGAGAGAGAGAGAGAGACAGAGAGAGAGACAGAGACAGAGACAGAGAGAGAAACAATTGAGAGAGAGAGAGAGAGAGAGAGAGAGAGAGAGAGAGCAGTTTGAATCCTCTCATTTCTACAAGAGAGAAAATATAGACAGTCAGAGATCATAACTGGTTCCTCCTTAATCTATTCCCTTCAGCAACCAGAACCAGAACAAATACAGGAATAAATGAGCTATAGGCCTGTGAATATTTATGCTGCTTTTGGAGGGGGGGGGGTTTGCTTTATCACATGACACAACAGGTAAACGATACAGTGTCTCTGAATGAGATCACACACTCTGGTCGTTCAGTAACATGTTGCTTCTTTCCCCCATTACAACATCTCGTTGAATTTCCCTCAACATCTCATGCCGCGCTTGTGCGCACTTACTACAATCCAAAAAACAATAACCCTAGTCAAACAACTGTGTTATTTAAAATAAATTAAATATATATTGGGTAGTCTACCTCTATGTATTAAATAATACGCCAATAAATGCATGTAATACTGTTACAACATAACGGTACAGTATATTATAAAACATCACATATTCCTTACTTAATTCAAACGCCCTTTTTCCCGAGTCTCCTACACAACGCTTCTGCATATCCGCTCCTGCGAGGGCATTGTGCTTCACGGAGCTGCTGAGCAACTTGGAGAGATGAAGATATGATGTCTCCTCTCTGTGTCTCCTCTCTGTGCCTCCTCTCTGTGCCTCCTCTCTGTACCTCCTCTCTGTGTCTCCTCTCTGTGCCTCCTCTCTGTGTCTCCTCTCTGTGCCTCCTCTCTGTACCTCCTCTCTGTGTCTCCTCTCTGTGTCTCCTCTCTGTGTCTCCTCTCTCTCCGTGCCTCCTCTCTGTGTCTCCTCTCTGTGTCTCCTCTCTGTGCCTCCTCTCTGTGCCTCCTCTCTGTGCCTCCTCTAGCTAGCGTGGAAGACAGAACCAATGCACTATCTGTCTGTCGGTCGGTCTGTCTATCTGTCGGTCGGTCCGTCTGTCGGTCGGTCCGTCATGCGTTACTGCCCAGGTTAGATAGAGGGGTTTCCCACGGAGCCGTCAGCGCGGAACAAGGTTGTCTCTCTCTTCTCCAGACATAAAACGTGTCCGCCTCCCCACCCAGACAGACAGACAGACTCCCCCATAGACTATTTACATCGTTAAATCACGAGCGCTCGCGCCCAAACATCTTCATCTCCCGTTGTAACGGACACGCTCCAGATGTTTCCGTTTCCGCAGCGAGGGAATTTCCTCGGGTGAATCTCCATTGTGAAGTCGAGTAGCGGTTAGACCCGGTTCTGTTTGCCGTGCGGCGGTAGCAACACTTTTCTGTAAACTACCCGTTCAGCCCTCGTCTTCCTGAGCGAATTCAACACCTCCCTCCCTCTCTCTGCTCGGAGGAAGGTGCTGAAAGACACCGATTACCGTTACTCTGCTCTCGGCGACGGGTGGAGGAATCCCGAATCGTTAAAATACAATCTGTGTGCGTTATAATAGAGGTCGTCAGCTTCAAAATGAGAGCTCTCCAGCCGAGCTTTCAGTGAAGACGGATGAGACGCGTGTAAAGGTCGGGATTGATTCGCGAGGCAGAAAAACGTGGGTTTTGGTTTTTATTATAACTAATCCGTTTGTCAAATTGAATTGAATGATTTGATATCATGTACTCGGGCTGGTTAGAATTTCAGTGTGTCTGAATGATGGATTACTGTTAAATGCAGGAATAGGATTTTATGAAATCCAAACTACAGTTTAATATATATATATATATATATATATATATAATCTCCATGGAGAATGGTTCCTGGGTAAATGGATGGATTATTTCCAGACTGTGAGGTTAGTATCATATGTATCTATGTCCTGAGAGAGAGAAAACACAACCAGGGATTTACCTCTGGCTTCTCTGAGGCGTGATAGGGTAATCTGTGTACCAATGGGGACAGGGAATTTAAAAGTCTGATGTCACACCAAGCATACCACCAGCACATCCATATTAACAGTCACAGACCCTTCTAGACGACCTTATTTAAGGTTTGCTCACAATAAAACAGTCGTGTCCATAACATAACTTCTCTCCTCTCCTCTCCTCTCCCCTCCTCTCCTCTCCTCTCCTCTCCTCTCCTCTCCTCTCCTCTCCTCTCCTCTCCTCTCCTCTCCTCTCCTCTCCTGTCTTCTCCTCTCCTCTCCTCTCCTCTCCTCTCCTCTCCTGTCTTCTCCTCTCCTCTCCTCTCCTCTCCTCTCCTATATATAGGGAATAGGGCCATGGTCTACAGTAGTGCCCTATATATAGGGAATAGGGCCCTGGTCTACAGTAGTGCCCTATATATAGGGAATAGGGCCATGGTCTGCAGTAGTGCCCTATAAATAGGGAATAGGGCCATGGTCTGCAGTAGTGCCCTATATATAGGGAATAGGGCCATGGTCTACAGTAGTGCCCTATATATATGGAATAGGGCCCTGGTCTACAGTAGTGCCCTATATATAGGGAATAGGGCCAGGGTCTACAGTAGTGCCCTATATATAGGGAATAGGGCCCTGGTCTACAGTAGTGCCCTATATATAGGGAATAGGGCCCTGGTCTACAGTAGTGCCCTATATATAGGGAATAGGGCCATGGTCTACAGTAGTGCCCTATATATAGGGAATAGGGCCCTGGTCTACAGTAGTGCCCTATATATAGGGAATAGGGCCATGGTCTGCAGTAGTGCCCTATATATATATATATATAGGGAATAGGGCCATGGTCTACAGTAGTGCCCTATATATAGGGAATAGGGCCATGGTCTGCAGTAGTGCCCTATATATAAGGGAATAGGGCCAGGGTCTACAGTAGTGCCCTATATATAGGGAATAGGGCCATGGTCTACAGTAGTGCCCTATATATAGGGAATAGGGCCCATGGTCTGCAGTAGTGCCCTATATATAGGGAATAGGGCCCTGGTCTACAGTAGTGCCCTATATATGGGAATAGGGCCATGGTCTACAGTAGTGCCCTATATATAGGGAATAGGGCCATGGTCTACAGTAGTGCCCTATATATATAGGGAATAGGGCCCATGGTCTACAGTAGTGCCCTATATATATAGGGAATAGGGCCCATGGTCTACAGTAGTGCCCTATATATAGGGAATAGGGCCATGGTCTACAGTAGTCCCCTATATATAGGGAATAGGGCCAGGGTCTACAGTAGTGCCCTATATATATAGGGAATAGGGCCATGGTCTACAGTAGTGCCCTATATATAGGGAATAGGGCCATGGTCTACAGTAGTGCCCTATATATAGGGAATAGGGCCCATGGTCTACAGTAGTGCCCTATATATAGGGAATAGGGCCATGGTCTGCAGTAGTGCCCTATATATAGGGAATAGGGCCATGGTCTGCAGTAGTGCCCTATATATATATATATATATATAGGGAATAGGGCCATGGTCTGCAGTAGTGCCCTATATATAGGGAATAGGGCCCTGGTCTACAGTAGTGCCCTATATATAGGGAATAGGGCCCTGGTCTACAGTAGTGCCCTATATATAGGGAATAGGGCCAGGGTCTACAGTAGTGCCCTATATATAGGGAATAGGGCCATGGTCTACAGTAGTGCCCTATATATAGGGAATAGGGCCCTGGTCTACAGTAGTGCCCTATATATAGGGAATAGGGCCATGGTCTACAGTAGTGCCCTATATATAGGGAATAGGGCCCTGGTCTACAGTAGTGCCCTATATATAGGGAATAGGGTGCCATTTTGGATGCGGTCTAAGGTCTCTGTGCCAATCTACCCTCCTGAAGTTAATCTCCTGAAGCCCAGTTAAAATGATTTAGGGGGTTTGAGATGGTGGAGACGTTGAATAAAGATTTCAGAACGGGGGGGTTTTAGGGGGGTGTGGAGCTCCATCCATCATGCTGTGCTTTAAAGGGTCCTTCCCTTATTGGAAGTCACCCTCCTTAACTTGGCTCTTTGTATTCTACAATCATATGGTCCTGGCTGGGAGCAGGTTCATTTGTCAGGCTTCGATGAGTTTCTGACTCGTAGAGATGAGTTTCCCCTCGTAACCCCTCGTCAGCTTCAGATGAGTTTCCCCTCGTAACCCCTCGTCAGCTTGTACAAAGAGACTGAAGGAGAAAAATGGAGAGAGAGAAAGAGAGGGGGAGAGAGAGAGAAGAGAGGGGGAGAGAGAGAGATAGGGGAGAGAGAGAGATAGGGGAGAGAGGGGGAGAGAGAGAGAGACAGGGGAGAGGGGGAGAGAGGGGGAGAGAGGGGAGAGAGGGGGGAGAGAGTGGGAGAGAGAGATAGAGGGGGAGAGAGAGAGAGATAGGGGAGAGAGAGAGACAGGGGAGAGAGAGAGAGAGGGGGAGAGAGTGGGAGAGAGGGGGAGAGAGAGGGAGAGAGAGATAGAGGGGAGAGAGAGAGAGATAGGGGAGAGAGAGAGACAGGGGGAGAGAGGGAGAGAGGGGGAGAGGGGGAGAGAGAGAGATAGGGAGAGAGAGAGAGACAGGGGAGAGGGGGAGAGAGGGGGAGAGAGAGATAGAGGGGGAGAGAGAGAGAGAGATAGGGGAGAGAGAGAGACAGGGGAGAGAGGGAGAGAGGGGGAGAGGGGAGAGAGAGAGATAGGGGAGAGAGAGAGACAGGGGAGAGAGAGAGAGGGGGAGAGAGGGGAGAGAGAGAGATAGGGGAGAGAGAGAGACAGGGGAGAGAGGGGGAGAGAGGGGGGAGAGAGAGATAGGGGAGAGAGAGAGAGATAGGGGAGAGAGGGGAGAGAGGGGAGAGAGAGAGACAGGGGAGAGGGGAGAGAGGGGGAGAGAGGGGGAGAGAGCGAGAGGAGAGAGAGAGAGAGAGAGAGAGAGAGAGAGAGAGAGGGAGAGAGAGAGGAGGGGAGAGAGAGAGAGAGGGGGAGAGAGGGAGAGAGAGAGAGGGGAGAGAGAGGTGTGAGGGGGGAGAGAGAGAGGGGGAGAGAGGGGAGAGAGGTGTGAGGGAGAGAGAGAGAGAGGGGAGAGAGGTGTGAGGGGTGTCTGCAGTGTGTTTAGGAGGTCTGATGTGGACCTCATCCACTGACTGCTGTTCTCCATCTGCAGTTCCCCGGAATATTTCACCCTCCCTGTCCATCTCTCTCTCTACCTCTCCTCTCCTCTCCTCCCTGTCCATCTCTCTCTCTACCTCTCCTCTCCTCCCTGTCCATCTCTCTCTCTACCTCTCTCTCTCCTCCCTGTCCATCTCTCTCTCTCTCTACCTCTCTCTCTACCTCTCCTCCCTGTCCATCTCTCTCTCTACCTCTCTCTCTCCTCCCTGTCCATCTCTCTCTCTCCTCCCTGTCCACCTCTCTCTCTCTACCTCTCTCTCTCTCTCCTCCCTGTCCATCTCCCTCTCTCTAGCGCTCTCTCTCTCCTCCCCCGTCTATCTCTCTCTCTATCTCTCTCTCTCCTCCTTGTCCATCTCCCTCTCTCTACCTCTCTCTCTCTCCTCCCTGTCCATCTCCCTCTCTCTAGCGCTCTCTCTCTCCTCCCCCGTCTATCTCTCTCTCTACCTCTCTCTCTCTCCTCCCTGTCCATCTCTCTCTCTCTCTACCTCTCTCTCTCCTCCCTGTCCATCTCCCTCTCTCTACCTCTCTCCTCCCTGTCCATCTCTCTCTCTCTCTACCTCTCTCTCTCTCCTCCCCCATATATCTCTCCTCCCTGTCCATCTCTCTCTCTACCTCTCTCTCTCCTACCCCATCCATCTCTCCTCCCCCATCTCTCTCCTCCCCCCCATCTCTCTCTCCTCCCTCTCAGAATAGACCCAAATTAATTGCAGAAGGTCAACAATACACTGACCTCATCTGTGAGCGCAGCTGTCAGATGACCATTCCATAACCAGTCACATCACAAGGTTGAGATTTAACCCCCAAGACATTGTGGGAGGAATTTTAACTACAGTGAGATTAGGCTGTTAAGGGCCCTGTGGATGATATATGTTGTCAATAAAGTTTTCCATATGTTGTATTCTGAACTGCTGCCAATAGCTCACATCATCATAACCTGAGGTCAGGGATGGAGCTGGGGAGTGGTGGAGGGGGTGGGGTGGGGGGTGGCTGGGGAGTGGTGGGGGGGGCTGGGGAGTGGTGAGGGGGGGCTGGGGAGTGGTGGGGGGGGCTGGGGAGTGGTGGGGGGAGTGGTGGGGGGCTGGGGAGTGGTGGGGGGGCTGGGGGGTAGTGGGGGGGCTGGGGAGTGGGGGGCTGGGGAGTGGTGGGGGGGGCTGGGGAGTGGTGGAGGGGGTGGGGGGCTGGGGAGTGGTGAGGGGGGCTGGGGAGTGGTGGGGGGCTGGGGGTGGGGGGGGCTGGGGAGTGGTGGGGGGGCTGGGGGGGGCTGGGGAGTGGTGGGGGGGGCTGGGGAGTGGTGGGGGGCTGGGGAGTGGTGGGGGGGCAGGAGCTGGGGAGTGGTGGGGGGTGGGGGGTGGGGTGGAGCTGGGGAGTGGTGGGGGTGGGGGGCTGGGGAGTGGTGGGGGGCTGGGGAGTGGTGGGGGTGGTGGGGGCAGGAGCTGGGGAGTGGTGGGGTGGGGGTGGGGAGTGGTGGGGGGCTGGGGAGTGGTGGGGGGGCAGGAGCTGGGGAGTGGTGACTGTATTCTAAAGGCCTGTATTCTAAAGGCCTGTATTCTAAAGGCCTGTATGCTAAAGGCCTGTATGCTAAAGGCCTGTATTCTAAAGGCCTGTATTCTAAAGGCCTGTATTCTAAAGGCCTGTATTCTAAAGGCCTGTATTCTAAAGGACTGTGTTCTAAAGGCCTGTATTCTAAAGGCCTGTATTCTAAAGGCCTGTATTCTAAAGGACTGTATTCTAAAGGCCTGTATTCTAAAGGCCTGTATTCTAAAGGCCTGTATTCTAAAGGCCTGTATTCTAAAGGACTGTATTCTAAAGGCCTGTATTCTAAAGGACTGTATTCTAAAGGCCTGTATTCTAAAGGCCTGTATTCTAAAGGCCTGTATTCTAAAGGCCTGTATTCTAAAGGACTGTATTCTGTCTATAAGAGACAGATCTACTTATAGTTATGTATTCATATTTCTACTCATCTAACGTTTTCTCCAGCTGGTTTCTTCAGCCTGGTATTGGTCAGTCAGAGGCCATTCCCTCTGATGTCGCTCAGTATAGTCCCAGTATGAGATGGCAGTGTGAATGTTGGGTCTTTCCAGTGGAGCCGTAATAATCTGATATCAGAACAGCGTTCCTGAAAGGTTATCTATCATCATCAGTCCTTATTTCCACAGCAGTCGTAGTGCGATAAAACAGACAGGACAACAGGCAGGACAACAGACAGGACAACAGACAGGACAACAGAGCAGCACAACAGACAGGACAGCAGACAGGACAGCAGACAGGACAACAGACAGTATTGTCAGTACAACAGACAGGACAACAGACAGGACAGCAGAGAGGATAACAGACAGTATTGTCAGCACAACAGACAGGACAACAGACAGTATTGTCAGTACAACAGACAGGACAACAGACAGGACAACAGACAGTATTGTCAGGACAACAGACAGGACAACAGACAGGACAACAGACAGTATTGTCAGTACAACAGACAGGACAACAGACAGTATTGTCAGTACAACAGACAGTATTGTCAGGACAACAGACAGTATTGTCAGTACAACAGGGACAGTATTGTCAGGACAACAGACAGTATTGTCAGTACAACAGACAGGACAACAGACAGGACAACAGTCAGGACAACAGACAGGACAGCAGACAGGACAACAGGCAGGACAACAGACAGGACAACAGTGCAGAATAGAGGAGTCCTCTGGTCTTTGATCATGAACAGACAGGATCATGGGTAGCCGAGTGACACTTGAAACGACGACATGGGTTTGATATTCATTGTTTGTTTTTTCAAGGCTACAGACAGATCTTAATATTTGGGTCTATACCGCTATAGATTGTGTCATTAATTCGTTTCTCTAATTGTCCGCAAGATGGCAACAGCCATGATATTCAATAGCAATCAGTGGCATAATGGTAGATTACGTTGATTTGCTTTATTTATTAATTAAATTCCTTAGACGTCAATAGTATTATATTGTAACGATCCTCGTTATATGAGCCACGTTCCAGTTCCCACCAGGTGTGAAACCACTATTGGCGTAATGCATAAGATGATGTCTGTCTTTCACGCCAAAATCCAGCGTTTGCTTCCCGTTCAACACCATATTATATTTTTATTATATTGTAAAAGATCAGATTAAATGTATTCTGTGTGTAGGTGATAACTGTGTGCTCTCCAGCTCTGTAAGTGTCGTGTTGACGTGGAGACACGCAGACTGACAACGCAGACGCTGCCTGACAACGCAGCCTGGCACGTCCTGTCCTGTCCGTTGACTTGGACGTCAACCACTCAAAAGTCACGACATGGCGACACTGGAATCAGACAAACATGTGAAAAAGGTCCATCTGGACTTGTGATTCGGTAGCCTAGTTGGAAGGAAAGGCTATGCTAGAGGACAAGATGGCGAACAAGTCAACTTTAGACGACGTGTTTAGTAACAGAACAGGACAGAATTCATCTGTACCATGTCCGTTCACTGAAACCCGGGAGAATCCACTGAAGGTAGGCGACTAGTCCGCACCCAAACTTTACTTCTTATACTTCAAACAAATATTATTTTCTACTATTCGAGATGAAAAATTACATTTAGCGAATTTTATAAGGGGAAAGATTTTTTTAATTTATTTGTTATTTTCCTAATATTTTCATTATTATTCTAATTATTTCCATGTCCGCTCTGTGACCGGATATACCTTGTCTGGGACAAACGATTCCAGTTCCCAACTCTCCAAAAAAAAGTTGTATAATTGTTAAAACGGACAATTAATTAATATTAACTGGGAAATGATCTTATGTATTTTCTTGCAATAGCTCTCTGTGACTTTTGAAGAATATTTCTCTCAGAACTCTGATTTCCTATAAAAACATGTGTTTGGAGATTTGGGTCATTAAGGTCTGAATCCTAAATGTATCAGGTGAGTTCTACCATAAGGTCCTTCATGTTCTGTAAAGTTCTCTACATTTTGATCAATTTAAACAAACAATTATAAAATCACCATGATCACAACCATAAACTGTCAACTCCATCTACCTGATAGATTAAGAGATTTAAAAAAATATATATATATATTTTTAATTTAGATTTAAATATGTTTATTTTCATTAGGTTTTAGTCATAAATCAACTTTGTATACCACTTGAATGGAGGAAAAAAAAAAAAGGTTGGTTTTTATTGAGGATTTTATTTTTAATTCATAATGTTCCATATTTTACAAATGTTTGCGTTTTAACTTTTAATTTCTATTGGGGGGGAAAAAAACAAAACATGTCAGACTATCTGTTAACTCCATCAGTGGCTTGTCAACTCTGTCGCTGATGGCTACCCCTCTTAAGATACGTTATTTGTCTGTCTTTTAAAAAAAATATATATTCTGAAAAAATATCTGAATCACTATTCTGCAACATGCTTTAACTATTTTAGTGTTTGCTGTACTAAACCTAAGGGATACTGTTTGCTTCATGAATGTTGTTTTAATGTTGTAAATGTAGAAAAACATGCCAAAATGCTAACTGAAATAAGCCCTGGAGCATTTATACAGTGCAATAAAACTAAAACGAAAAC
This sequence comes from Salmo salar, assembly GCF_905237065.1. Classification (NCBI taxonomy): domain Eukaryota; kingdom Metazoa; phylum Chordata; class Actinopteri; order Salmoniformes; family Salmonidae; genus Salmo; species Salmo salar. Next base: position 171,984 of record NW_025548614.1, read on the forward strand.
AAGTTTGGAGATTTTGAATTAAGTCATTTTCATTTTAAAATTACCCATGAGCACCAACGCGAAGTTGATAGAAGCAGGTTTAAATTGGGGGTCAAATGAAAGCTAACAGTTTATATTTGAGAGAAATTAAGGCATAAATCAAATGTTTCAACCATTTTTCCATCCTAAAAATTCAGCAATAAAGCAAAAGGCTTTGATTTCTAGACCAACTGATGGAAATGGGGTCTTAGGAAACCATCTACCATACAGGATACATCAAAACACAGCCATGTTGAAGACTCCTCCTGCCTTAGGAACCATCTACCATACAGGATACATCAAAACACAGTCATGTTGAAGACTCCTGCCTTAGGAACCATCTACCATACAGGATACATCAAAACACAGCCATGTTGAAGACTCCTGCCTTAGGAACCATCTACCATACAGGATACATCAAAACACAGCCATGTTGAAGACTCCTCCTGCCTTAGGAACCATCTACCATACAGGATACATCAAAACACAGTCATGTTGAAGACTCCTCCTGCCTTAGGAACCATCTACCATACAGGATACATCAAAACACAGTCATGTTGAAGACTCCTCCTGCCTTAGGAAACCATCTACCATACAGGATACATCAAAACACAGCCATGTTGAAGACTCCTCCTGCCTTAGGAAACCATCTACCATACAGGATACATCAAAACACAGTCATGTTGAAGACTCCTCCTGCCTTAGGAACCATCTACCATACAGGATACATCAAAACACAGCCATGTTGAAGACTCCTGCCTTAGGAACCATCTACCATACAGGATACATCAAAACACAGCCATGTTGAAGACTCCTACCTTAGGAACCATCTACCATACAGGATACATCAAAACACAGTCATGTTGAAGACTCCTGCCTTAGGAACCATCTACCATCCTGCCAACTAAAATCGATACTCAGACAAGTGTTTTTCTTGCCTTCTGTAAGTTTAAGAAACTGTAGTGTTATGTTTCATTCGCAGCGTCAGGGAAAAGGTCTTGACCCCCCCAGGCACATTCCTCCCAAGTGTTTTTGTATCTAGTGCAGGAAGTTGAAGTTCATGGCCAGTGAGATAATGTCAGTAGCTAGCCAGCTACTTCCTGGGTATTTACAGTATCTTGGAAGCCAACACACAGTTTGTTTGAGTCATTTGAGTTCTCTACGCCCCTGTTGGTACCTGTTTTTTCAAGGCTGAGATTTTGGAATAAATGAATCGCTAAATTGTCATGGTTTATTTCTAGTCATCTCGGAAACCCTGAATTAAAATGTTGCGTACTGTTCTGTCTTACATGCCTCTGTTCACGAGAGATTTATATTTCTAGAGGCTCCCTCTAAAACCTCTGAAGTCACGTATAGCCTACAGAGTACATGATGGCCTCTTGTCCTCCTCCTCTGTACACAGATACACAACACCTTCTGAGATGAGGACTGAGGTGAATTCTGTCAGCCACGTTGTCAGGGGGGCCTGGGCAGAGATGAGGACTGAGGTGAATTCTGTCAGCCACATTGTCAGGGGGGCCTGGGCAGAGATGAGGACTGAGGTGAATTCTGTCAGCCACTTTGTCAGGGGGGCCTGAGCAGAGATGAGGACTGAGGGGAATTCTGTCAGCCACGTTGTCAGGGGGGCCTGGGCAGAGATGAGGACTGAGGCGTATACTGTAGAACTAGGAGAAGAGACTGTTCTGCAGGAGAATGAGTTTACTGTATTGTAAGGATTGAGCAGCTGGCAGCTCTGAGATAACTCAACACCCCGAGCCTCCTCCCTGCTCTCTCCCTCCCTTCCCTCGTCCCCTCCCAGGTCAGAGGCCACGGATCAGCCCATATCTTTATCCCATTCCTCCATCCCCAGCCCGTCACAGCTCTCCATTGTCACGTAGCACAAAGAGACTCGCTGTCCGCCCCCCCTGGACACTGAGACAGAGGGAGACAGTGGGGGAGGAGAACATCAGTCTCATTCTGTTCTCACCTCTTCAGAACCAGAGAGTGAGAGAGAGAGAGAGAGAGAGTGAGGATGCAGGAAGCAGCACTCATATTACATTAAACGGCTTGTGTTAGGCCCTAAAGAGAACACTCTGGGGTAGAATGTTAGGGACAGAGTTAGAACGCTCTGGGGTAGAATGTTAGGGACAGAGTTAGAACGCTCTGGGGTAGAATGTTAGGGACAGAGTTAGAACGCTCTGGGGTAGAATGTTAGGGACAGAGTTAGAACGCTCTGGGGTAGAATGTTAGGGACAGAGTTAGAACGCTCTGGGGTAGAATGTTAGGGACAGAGTTAGAACGCTCTGGGGTAGAATGTTAGGGACAGAGTTAGAACGCTCTGGGGTAGAATGTTAGGGACAGAGTTAGAACGCTCTGGGGTAGAATGTTAGAACGCTCTGGGGTAGAATGTTAGAACGCTCTGGGGTAGAATGTTAGAACGCTCTGGGGTAGAATGTTAGAACGCTCTGGGGTAGAATGTTAGAACGCTCTGGGGTAGAATGTTAGAACGCTCTGGGGTAGAATGTTAGGGACGGAGTTAGAACGCTCTGGGGTAGAATGTTAGGGACAGAGTTAGAACGCTCTGGGGTAGAATGTTAGAACGCTCTGGGGTAGAATGTTAGAACGCTCTGGGGTAGAATGTTAGGGACAGAGTTAGAACGCTCTGGGGTAGAATGTTAGGGACAGAGTTAGAACGCTCTGGGGTAGAATGTTAGAACGCTCTGGGGTAGAATGTTAGAACGCTCTGGGGTAGAATGTTAGGGACAGAGTTAGAACGCTCTGGGGTAGAATGTTAGGGACAGAGTTAGAACGCTCTGGGGTAGAATGTTAGGGACAGAGTTAGAACGCTCTGGGGTAGAATGTTAGAACGCTCTGGGGTAGAATGTTAGGGACAGAGTTAGAACGCTCTGGGGTAGAATGTTAGAACGCTCTGGGGTAGAAGGTTAGGGACAGAGTTAGAACGCTCTGGGGTAGAATGTTAGGGACAGAGTTAGAACGCTCTGGGGTAGAATGTTAGGGACAGAGTTAGAACGCTCTGGGGTAGAATGTTAGGGACAGAGTTAGAACGCTCTGGGGTAGAATGTTAGGGACAGAGTTAGAACGCTCTGGGGTAGAATGTTAGGGACAGAGTTAGAACGCTCTGGGGTAGAATGTTAGGGACAGAGTTAGAACGCTCTGGGGTAGAATGTTAGGGACAGAGTTAGAACGCTCTGGGGTAGAATGTTAGGGACAGAGTTAGAACGCTCTGGGGTAGAATGTTAGAACGCTCTGGGGTAGAATGTTAGGGACAGAGTTAGAACGCTCTGGGGTAGAATGTTAGGGACAGAGTTAGAACGCTCTGGGGTAGAATGGTTAGAACGCTCTGGGGTAGAATGTTAGGGACAGAGTTAGAACGCTCTGGGGTTGAATGTTAGAACGCTCTGGGGTAGAATGTTAGAACGCTCTGGGGTAGAATGTTAGGGACAGAGTTAGAACGCTCTGGGGTAGAATGTTAGGGACAGAGTTAGAACGCTCTGGGGTAGAATGTTAGGGACAGAGTTAGAACGCTCTGGGGTAGAATGTTAGGGACAGAGTTAGAACGCTCTGGGGTAGAATGTTAGGGACAGAGTTAGAACGCTCTGGGGTTGAATGTTAGAACGCTCTGGGGTAGAATGTTAGAACGCTCTGGGGTAGAATGTTAGAACGCTCTGGGGTAGAATGTTAGGGACAGAGTTAGAACGCTCTGGGGTAGAATGTTAGAACGCTCTGGGGTAGAATGTTAGAACGCTCTGGGGTAGAAGGTTAGGGACAGAGTTAGAACGCTCTGGGGTAGAATGTTAGGGACAGAGTTAGAACGCTCTGGGGTAGAATGTTAGAACGCTCTGGGGTAGAATGTTAGGGACAGAGTTAGAACGCTCTGGGGTAGAATGTTAGGGACAGAGTTAGAACGCTATGGGGTATAATGTTAGGGACAGAGTTAGAACGCTCTGGGGTAGAATGTTAGGGACAGAGTTAGAACACTCTGGGGTAGAATGTTAGAACGCTCTGGGGTAGAATGTTAGAATGCTCTGGGGTAGAATGTTAGAACGCTCTGGGGTAGAATGTTAGGGACAGAGTTAGAACACTCTGGGGTAGAATGTTAGAATGCTCTGGGGTAGAATGTTAGAACGCTCTGGAGTAGAATGTTAGGGACAGAGTTAGAACGCTCTGGGGTAGAATGTTAGAACGCTCTGGGGTAGAATGTTAGGGACAGAGTTAGAACACTGGGGTAGAATGTTAGAACGCTCTGGGGTAGAATGTTAGGGACAGAGTTAGAACACTCTGGGGTAGAATGTTAGAACGCTCTGGGGTAGAATGTTAGAACGCTCTGGGGTAGAATGTTAGGGACAGAGTTAGAACACTCTGGGGTAGAATGTTAGAACGCTCTGGGGTAGAATGTTAGGGACAGAGTTAGAACACTCTGGGGTAGAATGTTAGAACGCTCTGGGGTAGAATGTTAGAACGCTCTGGGGTAGAATGTTAGAACGCTCTGGGGTAGAATGTTAGGGACAGAATAGGTCAGGAATAAAAGTGGAACTTCTTGGAAGTCTTTGAAACAACTGCAGAGTCTGTCTGAGTGGAAAACAAAAAACATGATTGTTATCTGCTGTTACATGTAAACTGTTGCTAAAATATTGACCTCATTATTGTAGGTTACAAGTATCAGATGACCTCCTCCTGTACAGCTCCTGGACATACAGTAAATCACAGTCCATGGATTAGGATATTATAGCAGATCTGTGTGTGTGTTGTTGGATACAAATGTTTCTCTTAGTAGTGGAATGTCTTCCAGCTGGGCAGTCTATTGTCAGGAGCAGAACGGACCTGCCAGGCCAATTAGCTCATGTTTGCCAAGTAGGACACTCCCCAGTGTGCCAGCCTGCTTGTGGCCTTTGTTTTGTTTGCCCTTCCTGCTACAAGAATGCCAGTCCTCTGTTCCCTCTGAGTGAATGTGTTGATGAATACTACTGTGCAATTCCATGTAAAAGGACCCATGAAAACCAACATGTGAAGTTCATAGGAACATGTTAAATTGGGTGTCAAATGAAAGCTAGGAGTGTGTATATATATATATATATATATATATATATATATAATTTTTTATTTATTTTACAAATTAAGGCATATATACTTTCAACCATTTTCCATTCTATAAATCTAAAAGATGGGAAAGGGGTCAACATAAAATTCTTCTAAGATATTTTTAGAAATACATTAAAACAAAATAATATTGAAGTAAAGATGCCGGGCAACTAAAATCAACACATTTTTAAACTGAACAAAAATATAAATGCAACAATTTTAAAGATTTTACTGACTTACAGTTCAAATAAAGAAATCAGTCAATTTAAATACATTTATTAGGCCCTAATCTATGGGTTTCACATGACTGGGAATACAGATATGAATCTGTTGGTCACAGATACCTTAATAATAAGGTAGGGTGCGTGGATCAGAAAACCAGTCAGTATCTGGTGTGACCACCATTTGCCTCATGCAGCGCGACACATCTCCTTCACATAGAGTTGATCAGGCTGTTGATTGTGGCCTGTGGAATGTTGTCCCACTCCTCTTCAATGGCTGTCGTACACGTCGATCCAGAGCATCCCAAACATGCTCAATGGGTGACATGTCTGGTGAGTATGCAGGCCATGGAAGAACTGGGACATTTTCAGCTTCCAGGAATTGCGTACAGATCCTTGTGACATGGGGGGGCCGTGGATTATCACGCTGAAACATGAGGTGATGGCGGCAGATGAATGGCACGACAACGGGGCCTCAGGATTTCATCCCTTTCAAATGACCATAGATAATATACAGTTGTGTTTGTTGTCCGTAGCTTATGCCTGTTCATACCATAACCCCACCTCCACCATGGGGCCCATACCATAACCCCACCTCCACCATGGAGCCCATACCATAACCCTACCTCCACCATGGGGCCCATACCATAACCCCCACCTCCACCATGGGGCCCATACCATAACCCCCACCTCCACCATGGGGCCCATACCATAACCCCACCTCCACCATGGGGCCCATACCATAACCCCACCTCCACCATGGGGCCCTCTGTTCACAACGTTGACATCAGCAAACCGCTCGGCCACACGACGCCGTACACGCGGTCTGCCGTTGTGAGGCCGGTTGGACGTACTGTCAAATTCTCTAAAATGACGTCGGCGATGGCTTATGGGATTAACAGGGATGTAAACAAATTGGGGGATCTTTTATTTCAGCTCAGGATGGGATCAACACTTGACATGTCGCGTTTTTACATTTTTTGTTTCGTTATAGTTTTGGAGAAATGATTTGCCTCCTGTACGTTTAAGAAACATTGCTTTAAGCCTTGTATTTCCGTTACCAAAAACCCATATCTTTAAGATGTGTTCTAATTTCTCTCCCTCGCGAAGAGGGAGGATCATGAATATTCATAGAAATAACAAGTAAAGGTAGACCTACCAATTAGTTTGTGCTTTTACTCGATATCAAGCTTGTTTATGAATTAATAAGGGATTTTAAAACTTGTAATTCTGTTGCGAATCGGTAACAGAATTTGCCAAAAAATCAGTAACGGATTTACTGCAATTGAATTGGGAAATGATGGCAGTCACAAACCACAGTTGGGTCTCCTGCTACTGTCCTCCCTTTCACTGGCGTACTCCGCCCATGGAAGGAATCGGGCCCACTCACCCTGCCGGTCCTGGCAGTGACTCCTCAGGAACCTCCCCAGCTCCTGGTTCATCCTCTCCACCTGCCCGTTGGACTGAGGCCGATACCTGGAAGTGAGGCTGACCGTGACCCCGTGCTTCTCCAAAAAGGCCGTAATGTGAATTGGGGTCCATGGTCAGAGACGATGTCCTCCGGAAGGCCATAATGCCGGAAGACCTGCTGGAAGAATGCCTCAGTGACCTGGAGAGCAGTAGGGAGACCAGAAAGAGGGATTAAACAACAGGATTTAGAAAATCTATCCACAACCACCAAAATGGCGGTGAAAACGTCAGAGGAGGGGAGATCGGTGACAAAGTCAATGGATAGATGAGAGCAGGGATGCTGAGGCACAGGAAGGGGAAGGAGTTTCCCTGCTGGAGCGTTCCGGGGGATTTGGTTTGGGCACACATTGAACAGGAGTTGACGTAGCGACTAACGTCCTGCGCCAAGGTGGGCCACCAATACTTCTCAGAGATAGATTGGGTAGTGCGAGAAATACCTGGATGTCCAGTGACGACAGCTGTGTGCGCCCAGGTAAGCAGCCAATCCCTAATCCCCGTGGGAACGTAGATGCGCTCAGGAGGACGGTTAGTGGGTGCGGGGCTCCCTCTCCAGAGCCTGGCGGATGTCCACATCTACGTCCCAGACCACAGGAGCTACGACTCGAGAGGAAGGGATTATACGTACATTCTGGGCAGGACCCTCTCCCAAATCATAGAGACATGACAGGGCATCGGCTTTGGTGTTCTTAGAACCTGGGCGAATCTTGCGAAGAAAAGGACCCACCTTGCTTGGCGCGGATTCAGCCTCCTTGCTGTCCATATGTACTCCAGCTTTTGATGTTCAGTGAGGATGACGAATGGGTCCTTGGCGCCCTCCAGCCAGAGTCTCCACCCCTAATGCCAATTTCACCACCAGGAGCTCTCGATCACCATTGTCGTAATTCCTCTCTGCGGGGGACAGTTTCCTAGAGCACACTGATACAATTTCTGTGGATGACCCTTGTCGTTCAGACAGAACTGCCACCACGCTCACCTCCTGAAGCGTCCACCACAAAGGATATTGTGGGATCTGGGTGTTTTGAGCAACGGGGCGGAGGGTAGAACGTCCCTTGAGTAGATGGAAGGCCTCGTCGGGTGCTGGACTCCACCAACCTACAGGGACCATCCTTGAGGAGAGGGTGATTAATATATTAGCCATTTCTTAGACTCGCTTAGATAGTTAATTTGATGATACAGCAGTAGCAATACAAGGATATAACATCTATAGAAGAGACAGGAATGCTTATGGCGGAGGTGTTGCTGTATATATATTCAGAGCCATATCCCTGTAATGCTTAGAGAAGATCTTATGTCAAGTGTTACTGAAGTGTTGTGGTTGCAGGTTCACCCGGCACATCTAATGCCTTTTCCTTTGGGGTGTTGCTATAGGCCACCAAGTGCTAACAGTCAGTATCTAAATAATATGTGTGAAATGCTTGATAGTGTATGTGATGTAAACAGAGAGGTCTACGTTCTTGGGGACCTGAATATCACCTGGTTTTCATCAAGCTGTCGGCTCAAGAGGAAGCTTCTTACTGTAACCAGTGCCTGTAATCTGGTTCAGGTTATTAATCAAACCTACCAGGCTGTTTACAAAACACTACAGGAACAAGATCATCCACATGTATGGATCACATTTCTACTAATACTGTAGAACTTTGTTCTAAAGCTGTATCTGTTCCCATTGGATGCAGTGATCACAATATAGTGGCTATATCCAGGAAAGACAACGTTCCAAAAGCTGGGCCTAAAAACAGTGTATAAGAGATCATACAAAAGATTTAGCTGTAACTCTTCGGTGGATGTTGTTAAAAATATTTGTTGGTCTGATGTGATTTATAAGGAGCATCCAGACGCTGCACTTGATGAATTTATGAAATTGCTTCTTCAAATTATTGATAAGCATGGCCCTGTTAAGAAACTGATTCGTCGGAACTGTTAAGGCTCCATAGATTGATTGAGGAATTGGAAAACTGTATGGTTGAAAGAGATGGGGCTAAAGGAGTGGCTGTACATCCGACTGGCTGACTAACTGCAAGTTGAGAAATTTAACTAAACTCAACATAAAGAAGAAACTATATTATGAAGCCAAGATCCTCAACCCAGTAGTCCAGGCAATAGATCCATTGTTTAAACTGTTCTCTCATGCTGGTAAGCAATGCTCTATGTTCTGGAGAGTTATAAAAACCTCCTCCAATGACTGGCTACAGCAGACCCCGTCCTCCTCCAATGACTGGCTACAGCAGACCCCCTACTCCTCCAATGACTGGCTACAGCAGACCCCCTCCTCCTCCAATGACTGGCTACAGCAGACCCCCTCCTCCTCCAATGACTGGCTACAGCAGACCCCCCCTCCTCCTCCAATGACTGGCTACAGCAGACCCCCTCCTCCTCCAATGACTGGCTACAGCAGACCCCCCCTCCTCCTCCAATGACTGGCTACAGCAGACCCCCTCCTCCTCCAATGACTGGCTACAGCAGACCCCCTCCTCCTCCAATGACTGGCTACAGCAGACCCCTCCTCCTCCAATGACTGGCTACAGCAGACCCCCTCCTCCTCCAATGACTGGCTACAGCAGACCCCCTCCTCCTCCAATGACTGGCTACAGCAGACCCCCTCCTCCTCCAATGACTGGCTACAGCAGACCCCCTCCTCCTCCAATGACTGGCTACAGCAGACCCCCTCCTCCTCCAATGACTGGCTATAGCAGACCCCCTCCTCCTCCAATGACTGGCTATAGCAGACCCCCTCCTCCTCCAATGACTGGCTACAGCAGACCCCCTCCTCCTCCAATGACTGGCTACAGCAGACCCCCTCCTCCTCCAATGACTGGCTACAGCAGACCCCCTCCTCCAATGACTGGCTACAGCAGACTCCCTCCTCCAATGACTGGCTACCGCAGACCCCCCCCTCTAATGGCTGGCTACAGCAGACCCCCTCCTCCAATGGCTGGCTACAGCAGACTACAGCAGACCCCCTCCTCTAATGACTGGCTACAGCAGACCCCCTCCTCTAATGACTGGCTACAGCAGACCCCCTCCTCTAATGACTGGCTACAGCAGACCCCCCTCCTCTAATGACTGGCTACAGCAGACCCCTCCTCTAATGACTGGCTACAGCAGACCCCCTCCTCTAATGACTGGCTACAGCAGACCCCCTCCTCTAATGACTGGCTACAGCAGACCCCCTCTAATGACTGGCTACAGCAGACCCCCTCTAATGACTGGCTACAGCAGACCCCCTCCAATGACTGGCTACAGCAGACCCCCTCCAATGACTGGCTACAGCAGACCCCCCTCCTCCTCTAATGACTGGCTACAGCAGACCCCCTCCTCCTCCAATGACTGGCTACAGCAGACCCCCTCCTCCTCCAATGACTGGCTACAGCAGACCCCCTCCTCCTCCAATGACTGGCTACAGCAGACCTCCTCCTCCTCTGACTGGCTACAGCAGACCCCCTCCTCCAATGACTGGCTACACTAGTCTAGTGGCGTTCTCTATGGGATGATGCCACTAGTCTAGTGGCGTTCTCTATGGGATGATGCCACTAGTTCAATGGCGTTCTCTATGGGATGATGCCACTAGTTCAGTGTCGTTCTCTAAGGGATGATGCCACTAGTCTAGTGTTGTTCTCTATGGGATGATGCCACTAGTCTAGTGTCGTTCTCTATGGGATGATGCCACTAGGTTCTCTATGGGATGATGCCACTAGTTCTCTATGGGATGATGCCACTAGTTCTCTATGGGATGATGCCACTAGTCTAGTGGCGTTCTCTGTGGGATGATGCCACTAGTCCTCTATGGCGTTCTCTATGGGATGATGCCACTAGTCCTCTATGGCGTTCTCTACGGGATGATGCCACTTGTCTAGTGGCGTTCTCTAAGGGATGATGCCACTAGTCTAGTGTTGTTCTCTATGGGATGATGCCACTAGTCTAGTGTCGTTCTCTATGGGATGATGCCACTAGTTCTCTATGGGATGATGCCACTAGTTCTCTATGGGATGATGCCACTAGTTCTCTATGGGATGATGCCACTAGTGTTCTCTATGGGATGATGCCACTAGTCTAGTGTCGTTCTCTACGGGATGATGCCACTAGTCCTCTATGGCGTTCTCTATGGGATGATGCCACTAGTCCTCTAGTGGCGTTCTCTATGGGATGATGCCACTAGTCTAGTGGCGTTCTCTACGGGATGATGTCACTAGTTCTCTATGGGATGATGCCACTAGTCCAGTGGCGTTCTCTATGGGATGATGTCACTAGTCTAGTGTTGTTCTCTATGGGATGATGCCACTTGCTCTAGTGGCGTTCTCTATGGGATGATGCCACTAGGTTCTCTATGGGATGATGCCACTAGTCTAGTGGCGTTCTCTACGGGATGATGCCACTAGTCTAGTGGCGTTCTCTATGGGATGATGCCACTAGTCTAGTGTCGTTCTCTATGGGATGATGCCACTAGTCTAGTGTTGTTCTCTATGGGATGATGCCACTAGTCTAGTGTCGTTCTCTATGGGATGATGCCACTAGTCTAGTGTTGTTCTCTATGGGATGATGCCACTAGTCTAGTGTTGTTCTCTATGGGATGATGCCACTAGTCTAGTGTTGTTCTCTATGGGATGATGCCACTAGTCTAGTGTTGTTCTCTATGGGATGATGCCACTAGTCTAGTGGCGTTCTCTATGGGATGATGCCACTAGTCTAGTGTTGTTCTCTATGGGATGATGCCACTAGTCTAGTGTCGTTCTCTATGGGATGATGCCACTAGTCTAGTGTTGTTCTCTATGGGATGATGCCACTAGTCTAGTGTTGTTCTCTATGGGATGATGCCACTAGTCTAGTGTTGTTCTCTATGGGATGATGCCACTAGTCTAGTGTTGTTCTCTATGGGATGATGCCACTAGTCTAGTGTTGTTCTCTATGGGATGATGCCACTAGTCTAGTGTTGTTCTCTATGGGATGATGCCACTAGTCTAGTGGCGTTCTCTATGGGATGATGCCACTAGTCTAGTGTTGTTCTCTATGGGATGATGCCACTAGTCTAGTGTTGTTCTCTATGGGATGATGCCACTAGTCTAGTGTTGTTCTCTATGGGATGATGCCACTAGTCTAGTGTTCTCTATGGGATGATGCCACTAGTCTAGTGTTCTCTATGGGATGATGCCACTAGTCTAGTGTTGTTCTCTATGGGATGATGCCACTAGTCTAGTGTTGTTCTCTATGGGATGATGCCACTAGTCTAGTGTTGTTCTCTATGGGATGATGCCACTAGTCTAGTGTCGTTCTCTATGGGATGATGCCACTAGTCTAGTGTTGTTCTCTATGGGATGATGCCACTAGTCTAGTGTGTTCTCTATGGGATGATGCCACTAGTCTAGGTGTTCTCTATGGGATGATGCCACTAGTCTAGTGTGTTCTCTATGGGATGATGCCACTAGTCTAGTGTTGTTCTCTATGGGATGATGCCACTAGTCTAGTGTTGTTCTCTATGGGATGATGCCACTAGTCTAGTGTTGTTCTCTATGGGATGATGCCACTAGTCTAGTGTTGTTCTCTATGGGATGATGCCACTAGTCTAGTGTTGTTCTCTATGGGATGATGCCACTAGTCTAGTGTTGTTCTCTATGGGATGATGCCACTAGTCTAGTGTTCTCTATGGGATGATGCCACTAGTCTAGTGTTGTTCTCTATGGGATGATGCCACTAGTCTAGTGTGTTCTCTATGGGATGATGCCACTAGTCTAGTGTTGTTCTCTATGGGATGATGCCACTAGTCTAGTGTTGTTCTCTATGGGATGATGCCACTAGTCTAGTGTCGTTCTCTATGGGATGATGCCACTAGTCTAGTGTCGTTCTCTATGGGATGATGCCACTAGTCTAGTGTTGTTCTCTATGGGATGATGCCACTAGTCTAGTGTTGTTCTCTATGGGATGATGCCACTAGTCTAGTGTTGTTCTCTATGGGATGATGCCACTAGTCTAGTGTTCTCTATGGGATGAGGCCTCTAGTCTAGTGTTCTCTATGGGATGATGCCACTAGTCTAGTGTTCTCTATGGGATGATGCCACTAGTCTAGTGTTCTCTATGGGATGATGCCACTAGTCTAGTGTCGTTCTCTATGGGATGATGCCACTAGTCTAGTGTTGTTCTCTATGGGATGATGCCACTAGTCTAGTGTTGTTCTCTATGGGATGATGCCACTAGTCTAGTGTGTTCTCTATGGGATGATGCCACTAGTCTAGTGTTGTTCTCTATGGGATGATGCCACTAGTCTAGTGTTGTTCTCTATGGGATGATGCCACTAGTCTAGTGTTGTTCTCTATGGGATGATGCCACTAGTCTAGTGTTGTTCTCTATGGGATGATGCCACTAGTCTAGTGTTGTTCTCTATGGGATGATGCCACTAGTCTAGGTGTTCTCTATGGGATGATGCCACTAGTCTAGTGTTGTTCTCTATGGGATGATGCCACTAGTCTAGGTGTTCTCTATGGGATGATGCCACTAGTCTAGTGTTCTCTATGGGATGATGCCACTAGTCTAGTGTTGTTCTCTATGGGATGATGCCACTAGTCTAGTGTTGTTCTCTATGGGATGATGCCACTAGTCTAGTGTTCTCTATGGGATGATGCCACTAGTCTAGTGTTGTTCTCTATGGGATGATGCCACTAGTCTAGTGTTCTCTATGGGATGATGCCACTAGTCTAGTGTTGTTCTCTATGGGATGATGCCACTAGTCTAGTGTTGTTCTCTATGGGATGATGCCACTAGTCTAGTGTGTTCTCTATGGGATGATGCCACTAGTCTAGTGTTGTTCTCTATGGGATGATGCCACTAGTCTAGTGTTGTTCTCTATGGGATGATGCCACTAGTCTAGTGTTGTTCTCTATGGGATGATGCCACTAGTCTAGTGTTGTTCTCTATGGGATGATGCCACTAGTCTAGTGTTGTTCTCTATGGGATGATGCCACTAGTCTAGTGTTGTTCTCTATGGGATGATGCCACTAGTCTAGTGTTGTTCTCTATGGGATGATGCCACTAGTCTAGTGTTGTTCTCTATGGGATGATGCCACTAGTCTAGTGTGTTCTCTATGGGATGATGCCACTAGTCTAGTGTTGTTCTCTATGGGATGATGCCACTAGTCTAGTGTTGTTCTCTATGGGATGATGCCACTAGTCTAGTGTTGTTCTCTATGGGATGATGCCACTAGTCTAGTGTTGTTCTCTATGGGATGATGCCACTAGTCTAGTGTTGTTCTCTATGGGATGATGCCACTAGTCTAGTGTTGTTCTCTATGGGATGATGCCACTAGTCTAGTGTTGTTCTCTATGGGATGATGCCACTAGTCTAGTGTTGTTCTCTATGGGATGATGCCACTAGTCTAGTGTTGTTCTCTATGGGATGATGCCACTAGTCTAGTGTTCTCTATGGGATGATGCCACTAGTCTAGTGTTGTTCTCTATGGGATGATGCCACTAGTCTAGTGTTGTTCTCTATGGGATGATGCCACTAGTCTAGTGTTGTTCTCTATGGGATGATGCCACTAGTCTAGTGTTGTTCTCTATGGGATGATGCCACTAGTCTAGTGTTGTTCTCTATGGGATGATGCCACTAGTCTAGTGTTGTTCTCTATGGGATGATGCCACTAGTCTAGTGTTGTTCTCTATGGGATGATGCCACTAGTCTAGTGTTGTTCTCTATGGGATGATGCCACTAGTCTAGTGTTGTTCTCTATGGGATGATGCCACTAGTCTAGTGTTGTTCTCTATGGGATGATGCCACTAGTCTAGTGTTGTTCTCTATGGGATGATGCCACTAGTCTAGTGTTGTTCTCTATGGGATGATGCCACTAGTCTAGTGTTGTTCTCTATGGGATGATGCCACTAGTCTAGTGTTGTTCTCTATGGGATGATGCCACTAGTCTAGTGTTGTTCTCTATGGGATGATGCCACTAGTCTAGTGTTGTTCTCTATGGGATGATGCCACTAGTCTAGTGTTGTTCTCTATGGGATGATGCCACTAGTCTAGTGTTGTTCTCTATGGGATGATGCCACTAGTCTAGTGTTGTTCTCTATGGGATGATGCCACTAGTCTAGTGTTGTTCTCTATGGGATGATGCCACTAGTCTAGTGTTGTTCTCTATGGGATGATGCCACTAGTCTAGTGTTGTTCTCTGTGGGATGATGCCACTAGTCTAGTGTTGTTCTCTATGGGATGATGCCACTAGTCTAGTGTTGTTCTCTATGGGATGATGCCACTAGTCTAGTGTTGTTCTCTATGGGATGATGCCACTAGTCTAGTGTTGTTCTCTATGGGATGATGCCACTAGTCTAGTGTTGTTCTCTATGGGATGATGCCACTAGTCTAGTGTTGTTCTCTATGGGATGATGCCACTAGTCTAGTGTTGTTCTCTATGGGATGATGCCACTAGTCTAGTGTTGTTCTCTATGGGATGATGCCACTAGTCTAGTGTTGTTCTCTATGGGATGATGCCACTAGTCTAGTGTTGTTCTCTATGGGATGATGCCACTAGTCTAGTGTTGTTCTCTATGGGATGATGCCACTAGTCTAGTGTTGTTCTCTATGGGATGATGCCACTAGTCTAGTGTTGTTCTCTATGGGATGATGCCACTAGTCTAGTGTTGTTCTCTATGGGATGATGCCACTAGTCTAGTGTTGTTCTCTATGGGATGATGCCACTAGTCTAGTGTTGTTCTCTATGGGATGATGCCACTAGTCTAGTGTTGTTCTCTATGGGATGATACCACTAGTCTAGTGTCGTTCTCTATGGGATGATGCCACTAGTCTGGTGTCGTTCTCTATGGGATGATGCCACTAGTTCTCTATGGGATGATGCCACTAGTCTAGTGTTGTTCTCTACGGGATGATACCACTAGTTCTCTATGGGATGATGCCACTAGTTCTCTATGGGATGATGCCACCAGTCTAATGGCGTTCTCTATGGGATGATGCCACTAGTTCAGTGTCGTTCTCTATGGGATGATGCCACTAGTCTAGTGGCGTTCTCTACGGGATGATGCCACTAGTCTAGTGGCGTTCTCTACGGGATGATGCCACTAGTCTAGTGGCGTTCTCTATGGGATGATGCCACTAGTCTAGTGGCGTTCTCTATGGGATGATGCCACTAGTTCTCTATGGGATGATGCCACTAGTTCTCTATGGGATGATGCCACTAGTTCTCTATGGGATGATGCCGCTAGTTCTCTATGGGATGATGCCGCTAGTTCTCTATGGGATGATGACACTAATTCTCTATGGGATGATGCCGCTAGTTCTCTATGGGATGATGCCACTAGTTCTCTATGGGATGATGACACTAGTTCTCTATGGGATGATGCCACTAGTCCTCTATGGCGTTCTCTACGGGATGATGCCACTAGTCCTCTATGGCATTCTCTATGGGATGATGCCACTAGTCTAGTGTCGTTCTCTACGGGATGCTGCCACGTCGTCAACCCTGTTCTCTACGGGATGATGTCACTAGTCTCGTGGCGTTCTCTACGGGATGATGTCACTAGTCTAGTGTCGTTCTCTATGGGATGATGCCACTTGTCCTCTATGGTGTTCTCTATGGGATGATGCCACTAGTCTAGTGGCGTTCTCTATGGGATGACGTCACTAGTCTAGTGGCGTTCTCTATGGGATGATGCCACTAGTCTAGTGTTGTTCTCTATGGGATGATGCCACTAGTCTAGTGTTGTTCTCTATGGGATGAGGCCACTAGTCTAGTGTCGTTCTCTATGGGATGATGCCACTAGTCTAGTGTCGTTCTCTATGGGATGATGCCACTAGTCTAGTGTTGTTCTCTATGGGATGATGCCACTAGTCTAGTGTTGTTCTCTATGGGATGATGCCACTAGTCTAGTGTTCTCTATGGGATGATGCCACTAGTCTAGTGTTCTCTATGGGATGATGCCACTAGTCTAGTGTTCTCTATGGGATGATGCCACTAGTCTAGTGTTCTCTATGGGATGATGCCACTAGTCTAGTGGCGTTCTCTATGGGATGATGCCACTAGTCTAGTGGCGTTCTCTATGGGATGATGCCACTAGTCTAGTGGCGTTCTCTATGGGATGATGCCACTAGTCTAGTGGCGTTCTCTATGGGATGATGCCACTAGTCTAGTGTCGTTCTCTATGGGATGATGCCACTAGTCTAGTGTCGTTCTCTATGGGATGATGCCACTAGTCTAGTGTCGTTCTCTATGGGATGATGCCACTAGTCTAGTGTCGTTCTCTATGGGATGATGCCACTAGTCTAGTGTCGTTCTCTACGGGATGATGCCACTAGTCTAGTGTTGTTCTCTACGGGATGATGCCACTAGTCTAGTGTTGTTCTCTACGGGATGATGCCACTAGTCTAGTGTTGTTCTCTATGGGATGATGCCACTAGTCTAGTGTTGTTCTCTATGGGATGATGCCACTAGTCTAGTGTTGTTCTCTATGGGATGATGCCACTAGTCTAGTGTTGTTCTCTATGGGATGATGCCACTAGTCTAGTGTTGTTCTCTATGGGATGATACCACTAGTCTAGTGTTCTCTATGGGATGACGTCACTAGTCTAGTGGTGTTCTCTATGGGATGACGCCAGTAGTCTAGTGGTGTTCTCTATGGGATGATGCCACTAGTCTAGTGTTGTTCTCTATGGGATGATGCCACTAGTCTAGTGTCGTTCTCTACGGGATGATGCCACTAGTCTAGTGTTGTTCTCTATGGGATGATGCCACTAGTCTAGTGTTCTCTATGGGATGATGCCACTAGTCTAGTGTTGTTCTCTATGGGATGATGCCACTAGTCTAGTGTTGTTCTCTATGGGATGATGCCACTAGTCTAGTGTTGTTCTCTATGGGATGATGCCACTAGTCTAGTGTTCTCTATGGGATGATGCCACTAGTCTAGTGTTGTTCTCTATGGGATGATGCCACTAGTCTAGTGTTGTTCTCTATGGGATGATACCACTAGTCTAGTGTTCTCTATGGGATGATGCCACTAGTCTAGTGTTCTCTATGGGATGATACCACTAGTCTAGTGTTCTCTATGGGATGATACCACTAGTCTAGTGTTCTCTATGGGATGATGCCACTAGTCTAGTGTTCTCTATGGGATGATGCCACTAGTCTAGTGTTCTCTATGGGATGATACCACTAGTCTAGTGTTCTCTATGGGATGATACCACTAGTCTAGTGTTGTTCTCTATGGGATGATGCCACTAGTCTAGTGTTCTCTATGGGATGATGCCACTAGTCTAGTGTTGTTCTCTACGGGATGATGCCACTAGTCTAGTGTTGTTCTCTATGGGATGATGCCACTAGTCTAGTGTTGTTCTCTATGGGATGATGCCACTAGTCTAGTGTTGTTCTCTATGGGATGATGCCACTAGTCTAGTGTTGTTCTCTATGGGATGATGCCACTAGTCTAGTGTTCTCTATGGGATGATGCCACTAGTCTAGTGTTGTTCTCTATGGGATGATGCCACTAGTCTAGTGTTGTTCTCTATGGGATGATGCCACTAGTCTAGTGTTGTTCTCTATGGGATGATGCCACTAGTCTAGTGTTGTTCTCTATGGGATGATACCACTAGTCTAGTGTTCTCTATGGGATGATACCACTAGTCTAGTGTTCTCTATGGGATGATGCCACTAGTCTAGTGTTGTTCTCTATGGGATGATACCACTAGTCTAGTGTTCTCTATGGGATGATGCCACTAGTCGTGTTGTTCTCTATGGGATGATGCCACTAGTCGTGTTGTTCTCTATGGGATGATGCCACTAGTCTAGTGTTGTTCTCTATGGGATGATGCCACTAGTCTAGTGTTGTTCTCTATGGGATGATGCCACTAGTCTAGTGTTGTTCTCTATGGGATGATGCCACTAGTCTAGTGTTGTTCTCTATGGGATGATGCCACTAGTCTAGTGTTGTTCTCTATGGGATGATGCCACTAGTCTAGTGTTGTTCTCTATGGGATGATGCCACTAGTCTAGTGTTCTCTATGGGATGATGCCACTAGTCTAGTGTTGTTCTCTATGGGATGATGCCACTAGTCTAGTGTTCTCTATGGGATGAGGCCACTAGTCTAGTGTTGTTCTCTATGGGATGATGCCACTAGTCTAGTGTTGTTCTCTATGGGATGATGCCACTAGTCTAGTGTTCTCTATGGGATGATGCCACTAGTCTAGTGTTGTTCTCTATGGGATGATGCCACTAGTCTAGTGTTGTTCTCTATGGGATGATGCCACTAGTCTAGTGTTGTTCTCTATGGGATGATGCCACTAGTCTAGTGGCGTTCTTTATGGGATGATGACACTAGTCTAGTGTTCTCTATGGGATGATGCCACTAGTCTAGTGTTGTTCTCTATGGGATGAGGCCACTGGTCTAGTGTTGTTCTCTATGGGATGATGCCACTAGTCTAGTGTTGTTCTCTATGGGATGATGCCACTAGTCTAGTGTTGTTCTCTATGGGATGATGCCACTAGTCTAGTGTTCTCTATGGGATGAGGCCACTAGTCTAGTGTTGTTCTCTATGGGATGATGCCACTAGTCTAGTGTTGTTCTCTATGGGATGATGCCACTAGTCTAGTGTTCTCTATGGGATGATGCCACTAGTCTAGTGTTGTTCTCTATGGGATGATGCCACTAGTCTAGTGTTGTTCTCTATGGGATGATGCCACTAGTCTAGTGTTGTTCTCTATGGGATGATGCCACTAGTCTAGTGGCGTTCTTTATGGGATGATGACACTAGTCTAGTGTTCTCTATGGGATGATGCCACTAGTCTAGTGTTGTTCTCTATGGGATGAGGCCACTGGTCTAGTGTTGTTCTCTATGGGATGATGCCACTAGTCTAGTGTTGTTCTCTATGGGATGATGCCACTAGTCTAGTGTTGTTCTCTATGGGATGATGCCACTAGTCTAGTGTTGTTCTCTATGGGATGATGCCACTAGTCTAGTGTTGTTCTCTATGGGATGATGCCACTAGTCTAGTGTTGTTCTCTATGGGATGATGCCACTAGTCTAGTGTTGTTCTCTATGGGATGATGCCACTAGTCTAGTGTTGTTCTCTATGGGA
The DNA here is from genome assembly GCF_905237065.1 of Salmo salar. Classification (NCBI taxonomy): domain Eukaryota; kingdom Metazoa; phylum Chordata; class Actinopteri; order Salmoniformes; family Salmonidae; genus Salmo; species Salmo salar. Next base: position 191,834 of record NW_025548614.1, read on the forward strand.
TGATGCCACTAGTCTAGTGTTGTTCTCTATGGGATGATGCCACTAGTCTAGTGTTGTTCTCTATGGGATGATGCCACTAGTCTAGTGTTGTTCTCTATGGGATGATGCCACTAGTCTAGTGTTGTTCTCTATGGGATGATGCCACTAGTCTAGTGTTGTTCTCTTGGGATGATGCCACTAGTCTAGGTTGTTCTCTGTGGGATGATGCCACTAGTCTAGTGTTGTTCTCTATGGGATGATGCCACTAGTCTAGTGTTGTTCTCTATGGGATGATGCCACTAGTCTAGTGTTGTTCTCTATGGGATGATGCCACTAGTCTAGTGTTGTTCTCTATGGGATGATGCCACTAGTCTAGTGTTGTTCTCTATGGGATGATGCCACTAGTCTAGTGTTGTTCTCTATGGGATGATGCCACTAGTCTAGTGTTGTTCTCTGTGGGATGATGCCACTAGTCTAGTGTTGTTCTCTATGGGATGATGCCACTAGTCTAGTGTTGTTCTCTATGGGATGATGCCACTAGTCTAGTGTTGTTCTCTGTGGGATGATGCCACTAGTCTAGTGTTGTTCTCTATGGGATGATGCCACTAGTCTAGTGTTGTTCTCTATGGGATGATGCCACTAGTCTAGTGTCGTTCTCTATGGGATGATGCCACTAGTCTAGTGTTGTTCTCTATGGGATGATGCCACTAGTCTAGTGTTGTTCTCTATGGGATGATGCCACTAGTCTAGTGTTGTTCTCTATGGGATGATGCCACTAGTCTAGTGTTGTTCTCTATGGGATGATGCCACTAGTCTAGTGTTGTTCTCTATGGGATGATGCCACTAGTCTAGTGTTGTTCTCTATGGGATGATGCCACTAGTCTAGTGTTGTTCTCTATGGGATGATGCCACTAGTCTAGTGTTGTTCTCTATGGGATGATGCCACTAGTCTAGTGTTGTTCTCTATGGGATGATGCCACTAGTCTAGTGTTGTTCTCTATGGGATGATGCCACTAGTCTAGTGTTGTTCTCTATGGGATGATGCCACTAGTCTAGTGTTGTTCTCTATGGGATGATGCCACTAGTCTAGTGTTGTTCTCTATGGGATGATGCCACTAGTCTAGTGGCGTTCTCTGTGGGATGATGCCACTAGTCTAGTGGTGTTCTCTATGGGATGATGCCACTAGTCTAGTGTTGTTCTCTATGGGATGATGCCACTAGTCTAGTGTCGTTCTCTATGGGATGATGCCACTAGTCTAGTGTTGTTCTCTATGGGATGATGCCACTAGTCTAGTGTTGTTCTCTGTGGGATGATGCCACTAGTCTAGTGTCGTTCTCTATGGGATGATGCCACTAGTCTAGTGTCGTTCTCTACGGGATGATGCCACTAGTCTAGTGTTGTTCTCTATGGGATGATGCCACTAGTCTAGTGTTGTTCTCTATGGGATGATGCCACTAGTCTAGTGTTGTTCTCTATGGGATGATGCCACTAGTCTAGTGTTGTTCTCTATGGGATGATGCCACTAGTCTAGTGTTGTTCTCTATGGGATGATGCCACTAGTCTAGTGTTGTTCTCTATGGGATGATGCCACTAGTCTAGTGTTGTTCTCTATGGGATGATGCCACTAGTCTAGTGTTGTTCTCTATGGGATGATGCCACTAGTCTAGTGTTGTTCTCTATGGGATGATGCCACTAGTCTAGTGTTGTTCTCTATGGGATGATGCCACTAGTCTAGTGTTGTTCTCTGTGGGATGATGCCACTAGTCTAGTGTTGTTCTCTATGGGATGATGCCACTAGTCTAGTGTTGTTCTCTGTGGGATGATGCCACTAGTCTAGTGTTGTTCTCTATGGGATGATGCCACTAGTCTAGTGTTGTTCTCTATGGGATGATGCCACTAGTCTAGTGTTGTTCTCTGTGGGATGATGCCACTAGTCTAGTGTTGTTCTCTATGGGATGATGCCACTAGTCTAGTGTTGTTCTCTATGGGATGATGCCACTAGTCTAGTGTTGTTCTCTATGGGATGATGCCACTAGTCTAGTGTGTTCTCTATGGGATGATGCCACTAGTCTAGGTTGTTCTCTATAGGATGATGCCACTAGTCTAGTGTTGTTCTCTATGGGATGATGCCACTAGTCTAGTGTTGTTCTCTGTGGGATGATGCCACTAGTCTAGTGTTGTTCTCTATGGGATGATGCCACTAGTCTAGTGTGTTCTCTATGGGATGATGCCACTAGTCTAGTGTTGTTCTCTATGGGATGATGCCACTAGTCTAGGTGTTCTCTATGGGATGATGCCACTAGTCTAGTGTTGTTCTCTATGGGATGATGCCACTAGTCTAGTGTTGTTCTCTATGGGATGATGCCACTAGTCTAGTGTTGTTCTCTATGGGATGATGCCACTAGTCTAGGTTGTTCTCTGTGGGATGATGCCACTAGTCTAGTGTTGTTCTCTATGGGATGATGCCACTAGTCTAGTTGTTCTCTATGGGATGATGCCACTAGTCTAGTGTTGTTCTCTATGGGATGATGCCACTAGTCTAGTGTTGTTCTCTATGGGATGATGCCACTAGTCTAGTGTGTTCTCTATGGGATGATGCCACTAGTCTAGTGTTGTTCTCTATGGGATGATGCCACTAGTCTAGTGTTGTTCTCTATGGGATGATGCCACTAGTCTAGTGTGTTCTCTATGGGATGATGCCACTAGTCTAGTGTTGTTCTCTATGGGATGATGCCACTAGTCTAGTGTTGTTCTCTATGGGATGATGCCACTAGTCTAGTGTTGTTCTCTATGGGATGATGCCACTAGTCTAGTGTTGTTCTCTATGGGATGATGCCACTAGTCTAGTGTTGTTCTCTATGGGATGATGCCACTAGTCTAGTGTTGTTCTCTATGGGATGATGCCACTAGTCTAGTGTTGTTCTCTATGGGATGATGCCACTAGTCTAGTGTTGTTCTCTATGGGATGATGCCACTAGTCTAGTGTGTTCTCTGTGGGATGATGCCACTAGTCTAGTGTTGTTCTCTATGGGATGATGCCACTAGTCTAGGTGTTCTCTATGGGATGATGCCACTAGTCTAGTGTTGTTCTCTATGGGATGATGCCACTAGTCTAGTGTTGTTCTCTATGGGATGATGCCACTAGTCTAGTGTTGTTCTCTATGGGATGATGCCACTAGTCTAGTGTTGTTCTCTATGGGATGATGCCACTAGTCTAGTGTTGTTCTCTATGGGATGATGCCACTAGTCTAGTGTTGTTCTCTATGGGATGATGCCACTAGTCTAGTGTTGTTCTCTATGGGATGATGCCACTAGTCTAGGTGTTCTCTATGGGATGATGCCACTAGTCTAGTGTTGTTCTCTATGGGATGATGCCACTAGTCTAGTGTTGTTCTCTATGGGATGATGCCACTAGTCTAGTGTTGTTCTCTATGGGATGATGCCACTAGTCTAGTGTTGTTCTCTATGGGATGATGCCACTAGTCTAGTGTGTTCTCTATGGGATGATGCCACTAGTCTAGTGTTGTTCTCTATGGGATGATGCCACTAGTCTAGTGTTGTTCTCTATGGGATGATGCCACTAGTCTAGTGTTGTTCTCTATGGGATGATGCCACTAGTCTAGTGTTGTTCTCTATGGGATGATGCCACTAGTCTAGTGTTGTTCTCTATGGGATGATGCCACTAGTCTAGTGTTGTTCTCTATGGGATGATGCCACTAGTCTAGTGTGTTCTCTATGGGATGATGCCACTAGTCTAGTGTGTTCTCTATGGGATGATGCCACTAGTCTAGTGTTGTTCTCTATGGGATGATGCCACTGGTCTAGTGTTGTTCTCTATGGGATGATGCCACTAGTCTAGTGTTGTTCTCTATGGGATGATGCCACTAGTCTAGTGTTGTTCTCTATGGGATGATGCCACTAGTCTAGTGTTGTTCTCTATGGGATGATGCCACTAGTCTAGTGTTGTTCTCTGTAGGATGATGCCACTAGTCTAGTGTTGTTCTCTATGGGATGATGCCACTAGTCTAGTGTTGTTCTCTATGGGATGATGCCACTAGTCTAGTGTTGTTCTCTATGGGATGATGCCACTAGTCTAGTGTTGTTCTCTATGGGATGATGCCACTAGTCTAGTGTTGTTCTCTATGGGATGATGCCACTAGTCTAGTGTTGTTCTCTATGGGATGATGCCACTAGTCTAGTGTTGTTCTCTATGGGATGATGCCACTAGTCTAGTGTTGTTCTCTATGGGATGATGCCACTAGTCTAGTGTTGTTCTCTGTGGGATGATGCCACTAGTCTAGTGTTGTTCTCTATGGGATGATGCCACTAGTCTAGTGTTGTTCTCTGTGGGATGATGCCACCAGTCTAGTGTTGTTCTCTATGGGATGATGCCACTAGTCTAGTGTTGTTCTCTATGGGATGATGCCACTAGTCTAGTGTTGTTCTCTATGGGATGATGCCACTAGTCTAGTGTTGTTCTCTATGGGATGATGCCACTAGTCTAGTGTTGTTCTCTATGGGATGATGCCACTAGTCTAGTGTTGTTCTCTATGGGATGATGCCACTAGTCTAGTGTTGTTCTCTATGGGATGATGCCACTAGTCTAGTGTTGTTCTCTATGGGATGATGCCACTAGTCTAGTGTTGTTCTCTATGGGATGATGCCACTAGTCTAGTGTTGTTCTCTATGGGATGATGCCACTAGTCTAGTGTTGTTCTCTATGGGATGATGCCACTAGTCTAGTGTTGTTCTCTATGGGATGATGCCACTAGTCTAGTGTTGTTCTCTATGGGATGATGCCACTAGTCTAGTGTTGTTCTCTATGGGATGATGCCACTAGTCTAGTGTTGTTCTCTATGGGATGATGCCACTAGTCTAGTGTTGTTCTCTATGGGATGATGCCACTAGTCTAGTGTTGTTCTCTATGGGATGATGCCACTAGTCTAGTGTTGTTCTCTATGGGATGATGCCACTAGTCTAGTGTTGTTCTCTATGGGATGATGCCACTAGTCTAGGTTGTTCTCTATGGGATGATGCCACTAGTCTAGTGTTGTTCTCTATGGGATGATGCCACTAGTCTAGTGTTGTTCTCTATGGGATGATGCCACTAGTCTAGTGTTGTTCTCTATGGGATGATGCCACTAGTCTAGTGTTGTTCTCTATGGGATGATGCCACTAGTCTAGTGTTGTTCTCTATGGGATGATGCCACTAGTCTAGTGTTGTTCTCTATGGGATGATGCCACTAGTCTAGTGTTGTTCTCTGTGGGATGATGCCACTAGTCTAGTGTTGTTCTCTATGGGATGATGCCACTAGTCTAGTGTTGTTCTCTATGGGATGATGCCACTAGTCTAGTGTTGTTCTCTATGGGATGATGCCACTAGTCTAGTGTTGTTCTCTATGGGATGATGCCACTAGTCTAGTGTTGTTCTCTATGGGATGATGCCACTAGTCTAGTGTTGTTCTCTATGGGATGATGCCACTAGTCTAGTGTTGTTCTCTATGGGATGATGCCACTAGTCTAGTGTTGTTCTCTATGGGATGATGCCACTAGTCTAGTGTTGTTCTCTATGGGATGATGCCACTAGTCTAGTGTTGTTCTCTATGGGATGATGCCACTAGTCTAGTGTTGTTCTCTATGGGATGATGCCACTAGTCTAGTGTTGTTCTCTATGGGATGATGCCACTAGTCTAGTGTTGTTCTCTATGGGATGATGCCACTAGTCTAGTGTTGTTCTCTATGGGATGATGCCACTAGTCTAGTGTTGTTCTCTATGGGATGATGCCACTAGTCTAGTGTTGTTCTCTATGGGATGATGCCACTAGTCTAGTGTTGTTCTCTATGGGATGATGCCACTAGTCTAGTGTTGTTCTCTATGGGATGATGCCACTAGTCTAGTGTTGTTCTCTATGGGATGATGCCACTAGTCTAGTGTTGTCTCTATGGGATGATGCCACTAGTCTAGTGTTGTTCTCTATGGGATGATGCCACTAGTCTAGTGTTGTTCTCTATGGGATGATGCCACTAGTCTAGTGTTGTTCTCTATGGGATGATGCCACTAGTCTAGTGTTGTTCTCTATGGGATGATGCCACTAGTCTAGTGTTGTTCTCTATGGGATGATGCCACTAGTCTAGTGTTGTTCTCTATGGGATGATGCCACTAGTCTAGTGTTGTTCTCTATGGGATGATGCCACTAGTCTAGTGTTGTTCTCTATGGGATGATGCCACTAGTCTAGTGTTGTTCTCTATGGGATGATGCCACTAGTCTAGTGTTGTTCTCTATGGGATGATGCCACTAGTCTAGTGTTGTTCTCTATGGGATGATGCCACTAGTCTAGTGTTGTTCTCTATGGGATGATGCCACTAGTCTAGTGTTGTTCTCTATGGGATGATGCCACTAGTCTAGTGTTGTTCTCTATGGGATGATGCCACTAGTCTAGTGTTGTTCTCTGTGGGATGATGCCACTAGTCTAGTGTTGTTCTCTATGGGATGATGCCACTAGTCTAGTGTTGTTCTCTATGGGATGATGCCACTAGTCTAGTGTTGTTCTCTATGGGATGATGCCACTAGTCTAGTGTTGTTCTCTATGGGATGATGCCACTAGTCTAGTGTTGTTCTCTATGGGATGATGCCACTAGTCTAGTGTTGTTCTCTATGGGATGATGCCACTAGTCTAGTGTTGTTCTCTATGGGATGATGCCACTAGTCTAGTGTTGTTCTCTATGGGATGATGCCACTAGTCTAGTGTTGTTCTCTATGGGATGATGCCACTAGTCTAGTGTTGTTCTCTATGGGATGATGCCACTAGTCTAGTGTTGTTCTCTATGGGATGATGCCACTAGTCTAGTGTTGTTCTCTATGGGATGATGCCACTAGTCTAGTGTTGTTCTCTATGGGATGATGCCACTAGTCTAGTGTTGTTCTCTATGGGATGATGCCACTAGTCTAGTGTTGTTCTCTATGGGATGATGCCACTAGTCTAGTGTTGTTCTCTATGGGATGATGCCACTAGTCTAGTGTTGTTCTCTATGGGATGATGCCACTAGTCTAGTGTGTTCTCTATGGGATGATGCCACTAGTCTAGTGTTGTTCTCTATGGGATGATGCCACTAGTCTAGGTTGTTCTCTATGGGATGATGCCACTAGTCTAGTGTTGTTCTCTATGGGATGATGCCACTAGTCTAGTGTTGTTCTCTGTGGGATGATGCCACTAGTCTAGTGTTGTTCTCTTAGGGATGATGCCACTAGTCTAGTGTTGTTCTCTATGGGATGATGCCACTAGTCTAGTGTTGTTCTCTGTGGGATGATGCCACTAGTCTAGTGTTGTTCTCTATGGGATGATGCCACTAGTCTAGTGTTGTTCTCTGTGGGATGATGCCACTAGTCTAGTGTTGTTCTCTATGGGATGATGCCACTAGTCTAGTGTTGTTCTCTATGGGATGATGCCACTAGTCTAGTGTTGTTCTCTATGGGATGATGCCACTAGTCTAGTGTTGTTCTCTATGGGATGATGCCACTAGTCTAGTGTTGTTCTCTATGGGATGATGCCACTAGTCTAGTGTTGTTCTCTATGGGATGATGCCACTAGTCTAGTGTTGTTCTCTATGGGATGATGCCACTAGTCTAGTGTTGTTCTCTATGGGATGATGCCACTAGTCTAGTGTTGTTCTCTATGGGATGATGCCACTAGTCTAGTGTTGTTCTCTATGGGATGATGCCACTAGTCTAGTGTTGTTCTCTATGGGATGATGCCACTAGTCTAGTGTTGTTCTCTATGGGATGATGCCACTAGTCTAGTGTTCTCTATGGGATGATGCCACTAGTCTAGTGTTGTTCTCTATGGGATGATGCCACTAGTCTAGTGTTGTTCTCTATGGGATGATGCCACTAGTCTAGTGTTGTTCTCTATGGGATGATGCCACTAGTCTAGTGTTGTTCTCTATGGGATGATGCCACTAGTCTAGTGTTGTTCTCTATGGGATGATGCCACTAGTCTAGTGTTGTTCTCTATGGGATGATGCCACTAGTCTAGTGTTGTTCTCTATGGGATGATGCCACTAGTCTAGTGTTGTTCTCTATGGGATGATGCCACTAGTCTAGTGTTGTTCTCTATGGGATGATGCCACTAGTCTAGTGTTGTTCTCTGTGGGATGATGCCACTAGTCTAGTGTTGTTCTCTATGGGATGATGCCACTAGTCTAGTGTTGTTCTCTATGGGATGATGCCACTAGTCTAGTGTTGTTCTCTATGGGATGATGCCACTAGTCTAGTGTTGTTCTCTATGGGATGATGCCACTAGTCTAGTGTTGTTCTCTATGGGATGATGCCACTAGTCTAGTGTTGTTCTCTATGGGATGATGCCACTAGTCTAGTGTGTTCTCGTGGGATGATGCCACTAGTCTAGTGTTGTTCTCTATGGGATGATGCCACTAGTCTAGTGTTGTTCTCTATGGGATGATGCCACTAGTCTAGTGTTGTTCTCTATGGGATGATGCCACTAGTCTAGTGTTGTTCTCTATGGGATGATGCCACTAGTCTAGTGTTGTTCTCTATGGGATGATGCCACTAGTCTAGTGTTGTTCTCTATGGGATGATGCCACTAGTCTAGTGTTGTTCTCTATGGGATGATGCCACTAGTCTAGTGTTGTTCTCTATGGGATGATGCCACTAGTCTAGGTGTTCTCTATGGGATGATGCCACTAGTCTAGTGTTGTTCTCTATGGGATGATGCCACTAGTCTAGTGTTGTTCTCTATGGGATGATGCCACTAGTCTAGTGTTGTTCTCTATGGGATGATGCCACTAGTCTAGTGTTGTTCTCTATGGGATGATGCCACTAGTCTAGTGTTGTTCTCTATGGGATGATGCCACTAGTCTAGTGTTGTTCTCTATGGGATGATGCCACTAGTCTAGTGTTGTTCTCTATGGGATGATGCCACTAGTCTAGTGTTGTTCTCTGTGGGATGATGCCACTAGTCTAGTGTTGTTCTCTATGGGATGATGCCACTAGTCTAGTGTTGTTCTCTATGGGATGATGCCACTAGTCTAGTGTTGTTCTCTATGGGATGATGCCACTAGTCTAGTGTTGTTCTCTATGGGATGATGCCACTAGTCTAGTGTTGTTCTCTATGGGATGATGCCACTAGTCTAGTGTTGTTCTCTATGGGATGATGCCACTAGTCTAGTGTTGTTCTCTATGGGATGATGCCACTAGTCTAGTGTTGTTCTCTATGGGATGATGCCACTAGTCTAGTGTTGTTCTCTATGGGATGATGCCACTAGTCTAGTGTTGTTCTCTATGGGATGATGCCACTAGTCTAGTGTTGTTCTCTATGGGATGATGCCACTAGTCTAGTGTTGTTCTCTATGGGATGATGCCACTAGTCTAGTGTTGTTCTCTATGGGATGATGCCACTAGTCTAGTGTTGTTCTCTATGGGATGATGCCACTAGTCTAGTGTTGTTCTCTATGGGATGATGCCACTAGTCTAGTGTTGTTCTCTATGGGATGATGCCACTAGTCTAGTGTTGTTCTCTATGGGATGATGCCACTAGTCTAGTGTTGTTCTCTATGGGATGATGCCACTAGTCTAGTGTTGTTCTCTATGGGATGATGCCACTAGTCTAGTGTTGTTCTCTATGGGATGATGCCACTAGTCTAGTGTTGTTCTCTATGGGATGATGCCACTAGTCTAGTGTTGTTCTCTATGGGATGATGCCACTAGTCTAGTGTTGTTCTCTATGGGATGATGCCACTAGTCTAGTGTTGTTCTCTATGGGATGATGCCACTAGTCTAGTGTTGTTCTCTATGGGATGATGCCACTAGTCTAGTGTTGTTCTCTATGGGATGATGCCACTAGTCTAGTGTTGTTCTCTATGGGATGATGCCACTAGTCTAGTGTTGTTCTCTATGGGATGATGCCACTAGTCTAGTGTTGTTCTCTATGGGATGATGCCACTAGTCTAGTGTTGTTCTCTATGGGATGATGCCACTAGTCTAGTGTTGTTCTCTATGGGATGATGCCACTAGTCTAGTGTTGTTCTCTATGGGATGATGCCACTAGTCTAGTGTTGTTCTCTATGGGATGATGCCACTAGTCTAGTGTTGTTCTCTATGGGATGATGCCACTAGTCTAGTGTTGTTCTCTATGGGGATGATGCCACTAGTCTAGTGTTGTTCTCTATGGGATGATGCCACTAGTCTAGTGTTGTTCTCTATGGGATGATGCCACTAGTCTAGTGTTGTTCTCTATGGGATGATGCCACTAGTCTAGTGTTGTTCTCTATGGGATGATGCCACTAGTCTAGGTGTTCTCTATGGGATGATGCCACTAGTCTAGTGTTGTTCTCTATGGGATGATGCCACTAGTCTAGTGTTGTTCTCTATGGGATGATGCCACTAGTCTAGTGTTGTTCTCTATGGGATGATGCCACTAGTCTAGTGTTGTTCTCTATGGGATGATGCCACTAGTCTAGTGTTGTTCTCTATGGGATGATGCCACTAGTCTAGTGTTGTTCTCTATGGGATGATGCCACTAGTCTAGTGTTGTTCTCTATGGGATGATGCCACTAGTCTAGTGTTGTTCTCTATGGGATGATGCCACTAGTCTAGTGTTGTTCTCTATGGGATGATGCCACTAGTCTAGTGTTGTTCTCTATGGGATGATGCCACTAGTCTAGTGTTGTTCTCTATGGGATGATGCCACTAGTCTAGTGTTGTTCTCTATGGGATGATGCCACTAGTCTAGTGTTGTTCTCTATGGGATGATGCCACTAGTCTAGTGTTGTTCTCTATGGGATGATGCCACTAGTCTAGTGTTGTTCTCTATGGGATGATGCCACTAGTCTAGTGTTGTTCTCTATGGGATGATGCCACTAGTCTAGTGTTGTTCTCTATGGGATGATGCCACTAGTCTAGTGTTGTTCTCTATGGGATGATGCCACTAGTCTAGTGTTGTTCTCTATGGGATGATGCCACTAGTCTAGTGTTGTTCTCTATGGGATGATGCCACTAGTCTAGTGTTGTTCTCTATGGGATGATGCCACTAGTCTAGTGTTGTTCTCTATGGGATGATGCCACTAGTCTAGTGTTGTTCTCTATGGGATGATGCCACTAGTCTAGTGTTGTTCTCTATGGGATGATGCCACTAGTCTAGTGTTGTTCTCTATGGGATGATGCCACTAGTCTAGTGTTGTTCTCTATGGGGATGATGCCACTAGTCTAGTGTTGTTCTCTATGGGATGATGCCACTAGTCTAGTGTTGTTCTCTATGGGATGATGCCACTAGTCTAGTGTTGTTCTCTATGGGATGATGCCACTAGTCTAGTGTTGTTCTCTATGGGATGATGCCACTAGTCTAGTGTTGTTCTCTATGGGATGATGCCACTAGTCTAGTGTTGTTCTCTATGGGATGATGCCACTAGTCTAGTGTTGTTCTCTATGGGATGATGCCACTAGTCTAGTGTTGTTCTCTATGGGATGATGCCACTAGTCTAGTGTTGTTCTCTATGGGATGATGCCACTAGTCTAGTGTTGTTCTCTATGGGATGATGCCACTAGTCTAGTGTTGTTCTCTATGGGATGATGCCACTAGTCTAGTGTTGTTCTCTATGGGATGAGGCCACTAGTCTAGTGTTGTTCTCTATGGGATGATGCCACTAGTCTAGTGTTGTTCTCTATGGGATGATGCCACTAGTCTAGTGTTGTTCTCTATGGGATGATGCCACTAGTCTAGTGTTGTTCTCTATGGGATGATGCCACTAGTCTAGTGTTGTTCTCTATGGGATGATGCCACTAGTCTAGTGTTGTTCTCTATGGGATGATGCCACTAGTCTAGTGTTGTTCTCTATGGGATGATGCCACTAGTCTAGTGTTGTTCTCTATGGGATGATGCCACTAGTCTAGTGTTGTTCTCTATGGGATGATGCCACTAGTCTAGTGTTGTTCTCTATGGGATGATGCCACTAGTCTAGTGTTGTTCTCTATGGGATGATGCCACTAGTCTAGTGTTGTTCTCTATGGGATGATGCCACTAGTCTAGTGTTGTTCTCTATGGGATGATGCCACTAGTCTAGTGTTGTTCTCTATGGGATGATGCCACTAGTCTAGTGTTGTTCTCTATGGGATGATGCCACTAGTCTAGTGTTGTTCTCTATGGGATGATGCCACTAGTCTAGTGTTGTTCTCTATGGGATGATGCCACTAGTCTAGTGTTGTTCTCTATGGGATGATGCCACTAGTCTAGGTGTTGTTCTCTATGGGATGATGCCACTAGTCTAGTGTTGTTCTCTATGGGATGATGCCACTAGTCTAGTGTTGTTCTCTGTGGGATGATGCCACTAGTCTAGTGTTGTTCTCTATGGGATGATGCCACTAGTCTAGTGTTGTTCTCTATGGGATGATGCCACTAGTCTAGTGTTGTTCTCTATGGGATGATGCCACTAGTCTAGTGTTGTTCTCTATGGGATGATGCCACTAGTCTAGTGTTGTTCTCTATGGGATGATGCCACTAGTCTAGTGTTGTTCTCTATGGGATGATGCCACTAGTCTAGTGTTGTTCTCTATGGGATGATGCCACTAGTCTAGTGTTGTTCTCTATGGGATGATGCCACTAGTCTAGTGTTGTTCTCTATGGGATGATGCCACTAGTCTAGTGTTGTTCTCTATGGGATGATGCCACTAGTCTAGTGTTGTTCTCTATGGGATGATGCCACTAGTCTAGTGTTGTTCTCTATGGGATGATGCCACTAGTCTAGTGTTGTTCTCTATGGGATGATGCCACTAGTCTAGTGTTGTTCTCTATGGGATGATGCCACTAGTCTAGTGTTGTTCTCTATGGGATGATGCCACTAGTCTAGTGTTGTTCTCTATGGGATGATGCCACTAGTCTAGTGTTGTTCTCTATGGGATGATGCCACTAGTCTAGTGTTGTTCTCTGTGGGATGATGCCACTAGTCTAGTGTTGTTCTCTATGGGATGATGCCACTAGTCTAGTGTTGTTCTCTATGGGATGATGCCACTAGTCTAGTGTTGTTCTCTATGGGATGATGCCACTAGTCTAGTGTTGTTCTCTATGGGATGATGCCACTAGTCTAGTGTTGTTCTCTATGGGATGATGCCACTAGTCTAGTGTTGTTCTCTATGGGATGATGCCACTAGTCTAGTGTTGTTCTCTGTGGGATGATGCCACTAGTCTAGTGTTGTTCTCTATGGGATGATGCCACTAGTCTAGTGTTGTTCTCTATGGGATGATGCCACTAGTCTAGTGTTGTTCTCTATGGGATGATGCCACTAGTCTAGTGTTGTTCTCTATGGGATGATGCCACTAGTCTAGTGTTGTTCTCTATGGGATGATGCCACTAGTCTAGTGTTGTTCTCTATGGGATGATGCCACTAGTCTAGTGTTGTTCTCTATGGGATGATGCCACTAGTCTAGTGTTGTTCTCTATGGGATGATGCCACTAGTCTAGTGTTGTTCTCTATGGGATGATGCCACTAGTCTAGTGTTGTTCTCTATGGGATGATGCCACTAGTCTAGTGTTGTTCTCTATGGGATGATGCCACTAGTCTAGTGTTGTTCTCTATGGGATGATGCCACTAGTCTAGTGTTGTTCTCTATGGGATGATGCCACTAGTCTAGTGTTGTTCTCTATGGGATGATGCCACTAGTCTAGTGTTGTTCTCTATGGGATGATGCCACTAGTCTAGTGTTGTTCTCTATGGGATGATGCCACTAGTCTAGTGTTGTTCTCTATGGGATGATGCCACTAGTCTAGTGTTGTTCTCTATGGGATGATGCCACTAGTCTAGTGTTGTTCTCTATGGGATGATGCCACTAGTCTAGTGTTGTTCTCTATGGGATGATGCCACTAGTCTAGTGTTGTTCTCTATGGGATGATGCCACTAGTCTAGTGTTGTTCTCTATGGGATGATGCCACTAGTCTAGTGTTGTTCTCTATGGGATGATGCCACTAGTCTAGTGTTGTTCTCTATGGGATGATGCCACTAGTCTAGTGTTGTTCTCTATGGGATGATGCCACTAGTCTAGTTTGTTCTCTGTGGGATGATGCCACTAGTCTAGTGTTGTTCTCTATGGGATGATGCCACTAGTCTAGTGTTGTTCTCTATGGGATGATGCCACTAGTCTAGTGTTGTTCTCTATGGGATGATGCCACTAGTCTAGTGTTGTTCTCTATGGGATGATGCCACTAGTCTAGTGTTGTTCTCTATGGGATGATGCCACTAGTCTAGTGTTGTTCTCTATGGGATGATGCCACTAGTCTAGTGTTGTTCTCTGTGGGATGATGCCACTAGTCTAGTGTTGTTCTCTGTGGGATGATGCCACTAGTCTAGTGTTGTTCTCTATGGGATGATGCCACTAGTCTAGTGTTGTTCTCTATGGGATGATGCCACTAGTCTAGTGTTGTTCTCTATGGGATGATGCCACTAGTCTAGTGTTTGTTCTCTATGGGATGATGCCACTAGTCTAGTGTTGTTCTCTATGGGATGATGCCACTAGTCTGGTGTTGTTCTCTATGGGATGATGCCACTAGTCTAGTGTTGTTCTCTATGGGATGATGCCACTAGTCTAGTGTTGTTCTCTATGGGATGATGCCACTAGTCTAGTGTTGTTCTCTATGGGATGATGCCACTAGTCTAGTGTTGTTCTCTATGGGATGATGCCACTAGTCTAGTGTTGTTCTCTGTGGGATGATGCCACTAGTCTAGTGTTGTTCTCTATGGGATGATGCCACTAGTCTAGTGTTGTTCTCTATGGGATGATGCCACTAGTCTAGTGTTGTTCTCTATGGGATGATGCCACTAGTCTAGTGTTGTTCTCTATGGGATGATGCCACTAGTCTAGTGTTGTTCTCTATGGGATGATGCCACTAGTCTAGTGTTGTTCTCTATGGGATGATGCCACTAGTCTAGTGTTGTTCTCTATGGGATGATGCCACTAGTCTAGTGTTCTCTATGGGATGATGCCACTAGTCTAGTGTTGTTCTCTATGGGATGATGCCACTAGTCTAGTGTTGTTCTCTATGGGATGATGCCACTAGTCTAGTGTTGTTCTCTATGGGATGATGCCACTAGTCTAGTGTTGTTCTCTATGGGATGATGCCACTAGTCTAGTGTTGTTCTCTATGGGATGATGCCACTAGTCTAGTGTTGTTCTCTATGGGATGATGCCACTAGTCTAGTGTTGTTCTCTATGGGATGATGCCACTAGTCTAGTGTTGTTCTCTATGGGATGATGCCACTAGTCTAGTGTTGTTCTCTATGGGATGATGCCACTAGTCTAGTGTTGTTCTCTATGGGATGATGCCACTAGTCTAGTGTTGTTCTCTATGGGATGATGCCACTAGTCTAGTGTTGTTCTCTATGGGATGATGCCACTAGTCTAGTGTTGTTCTCTATGGGATGATGCCACTAGTCTAGTGTTGTTCTCTATGGGATGATGCCACTAGTCTAGTGTTGTTCTCTATGGGATGATGCCACTAGTCTAGTGTTGTTCTCTATGGGATGATGCCACTAGTCTAGTGTTGTTCTCTATGGGATGATGCCACTAGTCTAGTGTTGTTCTCTATGGGATGATGCCACTAGTCTAGTGTTGTTCTCTATGGGATGATGCCACTAGTCTAGTGTTGTTCTCTATGGGATGATGCCACTAGTCTAGTGTTGTTCTCTATGGGATGATGCCACTAGTCTAGTGTTGTTCTCTGTGGGATGATGCCACTAGTCTAGTGTTGTTCTCTATGGGATGATGCCACTAGTCTAGTGTGTTCTCTATGGGATGATGCCACTAGTCTAGTGTTGTTCTCTATGGGATGATGCCACTAGTCTAGTGTTGTTCTCTATGGGATGATGCCACTAGTCTAGTGTTGTTCTCTATGGGATGATGCCACTAGTCTAGTGTTGTTCTCTATGGGATGATGCCACTAGTCTAGTGTTGTTCTCTGTGGGATGATGCCACTAGTCTAGTGTTGTTCTCTATGGGATGATGCCACTAGTCTAGTGTTGTTCTCTATGGGATGATGCCACTAGTCTAGTGTTGTTCTCTATGGGATGATGCCACTAGTCTAGTGTTGTTCTCTATGGGATGATGCCACTAGTCTAGTGTTGTTCTCTATGGGATGATGCCACTAGTCTAGTGTTGTTCTCTATGGGATGATGCCACTAGTCTAGTGTTGTTCTCTATGGGATGATGCCACTAGTCTAGTGTTGTTCTCTATGGGATGATGCCACTAGTCTAGTGTTGTTCTCTATGGGATGATGCCACTAGTCTAGTGTTGTTCTCTATGGGATGATGCCACTAGTCTAGTGTTGTTCTCTATGGGATGATGCCACTAGTCTAGTGTTGTTCTCTATGGGATGATGCCACTAGTCTAGTGTTGTTCTCTATGGGATGATGCCACTAGTCTAGTGTTGTTCTCTATGGGATGATGCCACTAGTCTAGTGTTGTTCTCTATGGGATGATGCCACTAGTCTAGTGTTGTTCTCTATGGGATGATGCCACTAGTCTAGTGTTGTTCTCTATGGGATGATGCCACTAGTCTAGTGTTGTTCTCTATGGGATGATGCCACTAGTCTAGTGTTGTTCTCTATGGGATGATGCCACTAGTCTAGTGTTGTTCTCTATGGGATGATGCCACTAGTCTAGTGTTGTTCTCTATGGGATGATGCCACTAGTCTAGTGTTGTTCTCTATGGGATGATGCCACTAGTCTAGTGTTGTTCTCTATGGGATGATGCCACTAGTCTAGTGTTGTTCTCTATGGGATGATGCCACTAGTCTAGTGTTGTTCTCTATGGGATGATGCCACTAGTCTAGTGTTGTTCTCTATGGGATGATGCCACTAGTCTAGTGTTGTTCTCTATGGGATGATGCCACTAGTCTAGTGTTGTTCTCTATGGGATGATGCCACTAGTCTAGTGTTGTTCTCTATGGGATGATGCCACTAGTCTAGTGTTGTTCTCTATGGGATGATGCCACTAGTCTAGTGTTGTTCTCTATGGGATGATGCCACTAGTCTAGTGTTGTTCTCTATGGGATGATGCCACTAGTCTAGTGTTGTTCTCTATGGGGATGATGCCACTAGTCTAGTGTTGTTCTCTATGGGATGATGCCACTAGTCTAGTGTTGTTCTCTATGGGATGATGCCACTAGTCTAGTGTTGTTCTCTATGGGATGATGCCACTAGTCTAGTGTTGTTCTCTATGGGATGATGCCACTAGTCTAGTGTTGTTCTCTATGGGATGATGCCACTAGTCTAGTGTTGTTCTCTATGGGATGATGCCACTAGTCTAGTGTGTTCTCTATGGGATGATGCCACTAGTCTAGTGTTGTTCTCTATGGGATGATGCCACTAGTCTAGTGTTGTTCTCTATGGGATGATGCCACTAGTCTAGTGTTGTTCTCTATGGGATGATGCCACTAGTCTAGTGTTGTTCTCTATGGGATGATGCCACTAGTCTAGTGTTGTTCTCTATGGGATGATGCCACTAGTCTAGTGTTGTTCTCTATGGGATGATGCCACTAGTCTAGTGTTGTTCTCTATGGGATGATGCCACTAGTCTAGTGTTGTTCTCTATGGGATGATGCCACTAGTCTAGTGTTGTTCTCTATGGGATGATGCCACTAGTCTAGTGTTGTTCTCTATGGGATGATGCCACTAGTCTAGTGTTGTTCTCTATGGGATGATGCCACTAGTCTAGTGTTGTTCTCTATGGGATGATGCCACTAGTCTAGTGTTGTTCTCTATGGGATGATGCCACTAGTCTAGTGTTGTTCTCTATGGGATGATGCCACTAGTCTAGTGTTGTTCTCTATGGGATGATGCCACTAGTCTAGTGTTGTTCTCTGTGGGATGATGCCACTAGTCTAGTGTTGTTCTCTATGGGATGATGCCACTAGTCTAGTGTTGTTCTCTATGGGATGATGCCACTAGTCTAGTGTTGTTCTCTATGGGATGATGCCACTAGTCTAGTGTTGTTCTCTATGGGATGATGCCACTAGTCTAGTGTTGTTCTCTATGGGATGATGCCACTAGTCTAGTGTTGTTCTCTATGGGATGATGCCACTAGTCTAGTGTTGTTCTCTATGGGATGATGCCACTAGTCTAGTGTTGTTCTCTATGGGATGATGCCACTAGTCTAGTGTTGTTCTCTATGGGATGATGCCACTAGTCTAGTTTGTTCTCTATGGGATGATGCCACTAGTCTAGTGTTGTTCTCTATGGGATGATGCCACTAGTCTAGTGTTGTTCTCTATGGGATGATGCCACTAGTCTAGTGTTGTTCTCTATGGGATGATGCCACTAGTCTAGTGTTGTTCTCTATGGGATGATGCCACTAGTCTAGTGTTGTTCTCTATGGGATGATGCCACTAGTCTAGTGTTGTTCTCTATGGGATGATGCCACTAGTCTAGTGTTGTTCTCTATGGGATGATGCCACTAGTCTAGTGTTGTTCTCTATGGGATGATGCCACTAGTCTAGTGTTGTTCTCTATGGGATGATGCCACTAGTCTAGTGTTGTTCTCTATGGGATGATGCCACTAGTCTAGTGTTGTTCTCTATGGGATGATGCCACTAGTCTAGTGTTGTTCTCTATGGGATGATGCCACTAGTCTAGTGTTGTTCTCTATGGGATGATGCCACTAGTCTAGTGTTGTTCTCTATGGGATGATGCCACTAGTCTAGTGTTGTTCTCTATGGGATGATGCCACTAGTCTAGTGTTGTTCTCTATGGGATGATGCCACTAGTCTAGTGTTGTTCTCTATGGGATGATGCCACTAGTCTAGTGTTGTTCTCTATGGGATGATGCCACTAGTCTAGTGTTGTTCTCTATGGGATGATGCCACTAGTCTAGTGTTGTTCTCTATGGGATGATGCCACTAGTCTAGTGTTGTTCTCTATGGGATGATGCCACTAGTCTAGTGTTGTTCTCTATGGGATGATGCCACTAGTCTAGTGTTGTTCTCTATGGGATGATGCCACTAGTCTAGTGTTGTTCTCTATGGGATGATGCCACTAGTCTAGTGTTGTTCTCTATGGGATGATGCCACTAGTCTAGTGTTGTTCTCTATGGGATGATGCCACTAGTCTAGTGTTGTTCTCTATGGGATGATGCCACTAGTCTAGTGTTGTTCTCTGTGGGATGATGCCACTAGTCTAGTGTTGTTCTCTATGGGATGATGCCACTAGTCTAGTGTTGTTCTCTATGGGATGATGCCACTAGTCTAGTGTTGTTCTCATGGGATGATGCCACTAGTCTAGTGTTGTTCTCTATGGGATGATGCCACTAGTCTAGTGTTGTTCTCTATGGGATGATGCCACTAGTCTAGTGTTCTCTATGGGATGATGCCACTAGTCTAGTGTTGTTCTCTATGGGATGATGCCACTAGTCTAGTGTTGTTCTCTATGGGATGATGCCACTAGTCTAGTGTTGTTCTCTATGGGATGATGCCACTAGTCTAGTGTTGTTCTCTATGGGATGATGCCACTAGTCTAGTGTTGTTCTCTATGGGATGATGCCACTAGTCTAGTGTTGTTCTCTATGGGATGATGCCACTAGTCTAGTGTTGTTCTCTATGGGATGATGCCACTAGTCTAGTGTTGTTCTCTATGGGATGATGCCACTAGTCTAGTGTTGTTCTCTATGGGATGATGCCACTAGTCTAGTGTTGTTCTCTATGGGATGATGCCACTAGTCTAGTGTTGTTCTCTATGGGATGATGCCACTAGTCTAGTGTTCTCTATGGGATGATGCCACTAGTCTAGTGTTGTTCTCTATGGGATGATGCCACTAGTCTAGTGTTGTTCTCTATGGGATGATGCCACTAGTCTAGTGTTGTTCTCTATGGGATGATGCCACTAGTCTAGTGTTGTTCTCTATGGGATGATGCCACTAGTCTAGTGTTGTTCTCTATGGGATGATGCCACTAGTCTAGTGTTGTTCTCTATGGGATGATGCCACTAGTCTAGTGTTCTCTATGGGATGATGCCACTAGTCTAGTGTTGTTCTCTATGGGATGATGCCACTAGTCTAGTGTTGTTCTCTATGGGATGATGCCACTAGTCTAGTGTTGTTCTCTATGGGATGATGCCACTAGTCTAGTGTTGTTCTCTATGGGATGATGCCACTAGTCTAGTGTTGTTCTCTATGGGATGATGCCACTAGTCTAGTGTTGTTCTCTATGGGATGATGCCACTAGTCTAGTGTTGTTCTCTATGGGATGATGCCACTAGTCTAGTGTTGTTCTCTATGGGATGATGCCACTAGTCTAGTGTTGTTCTCTATGGGATGATGCCACTAGTCTAGTGTTGTTCTCTATGGGATGATGCCACTAGTCTAGTGTTGTTCTCTATGGGATGATGCCACTAGTCTAGTGTTGTTCTCTATGGGATGATGCCACTAGTCTAGTGTTGTTCTCTATGGGATGATGCCACTAGTCTAGTGTTCTCTATGGGATGATGCCACTAGTCTAGTGTTCTCTATGGGATGATGCCACTAGTCTAGTGTTGTTCTCTATGGGATGATGCCACTAGTCTAGTGTTCTCTATGGGATGATGCCACTAGTCTAGTGTTGTTCTCTATGGGATGATGCCACTAGTCTAGTGTTGTTCTCTATGGGATGATGCCACTAGTCTAGTGTTGTTCTCTATGGGATGATGCCACTAGTCTAGTGTTGTTCTCTATGGGATGATGCCACTAGTCTAGTGTTGTTCTCTATGGGATGATGCCACTAGTCTAGTGTTGTTCTCTATGGGATGATGCCACTAGTCTAGTGTTGTTCTCTATGGGATGATGCCACTAGTCTAGTGTTCTCTATGGGATGATAGAGGAATCCTTCTGATCTGTTTTACTGTTGTTTTACAGGCGTATCTCCTGGGAATCATCATTTCAATATGTGGGAACTTCCTCATCAGCATATCTCTGAATATACAGGTAGGGGTTGTGTTTGTTTATGAGGCCGTGTTCTGTACTATGAGAAACAATACTACTGTTTACTGATGTCGTCATTTACCCGAATGGAATCAACAGTACCTTTTAATGTTATGCTAGTTACTGTATTATTAGTGTATTTTCCCATGCTCCACTGATAACATGTCAATGAACTGCTGTCCCTCTCCTCTCCTCTCCTCTCCCCTCCTCTGTTCTCCTCTGTTCTCCTCTCTGTTCTCCTCTCTGTTCTCCTCTCCTCTCCCCTCCTCTGTTCTCCTCTCCCTCCTCTCCTCTGTTCTCCTCTCCCCTCCTCTCCTCTGTTCTCCTCTCTGTTCTCCTCTCCTCTCCTCTCCTCTGTTCTCCTCTCTGTTCTCCTCTCCCCTCCTCTCCTCTCTGTTCTCCTCTGTTCTCCTCTCCTCTCCTCTGTTCTCCTCTCTGTTCTCCTCTCCCCTCCTCTCCTCTCTGTTCTCCTCTGTTCTCCTCTCCTCTGTTCTTCTCCTCTGTTCTCCTCTCCTCTGTTCTCCTCTCTGTTCTCCTCTCCCCTCCTCTCCTCTGTTCTCCTCTCTGTTCTCCTCTCCCCTCCTCTCCTCTGTTCTCCTCTCCCCTCCTCTCCTCTGTTCTCCTCTCCGTTCTCCTCTCCTCTCCCCTCCTCTGTTCTCCTCTCCCCTCCTCTCCTCTGTTCTCCCCTCCTCTCCTCTGTTCTCCTCTCCCCTCCTCTCCTCTGTTCTCCTCTCTGTTTCTCCCCTCCTCTCCTCTGTTCTCCTCTCCCCTCCTCTCCTCTGTTCTCCTCTCTGTTCTCCTCTCCCCTCCTCTCCTCTGTTCTCCTCTCCCCTCCCCTCCCCTCCTCTCCTCTGTTCTCCTCTCTGTTCTCCCCTCCTCTCCTCTGTTCTTCTCTCCTCTCCTCTGTTCTCCTCTCTGTTCTCCTCTCCTCTGTTCTCCTCTCCCCTCCTCTCCTCTGTTCTCCTCTCCCCTCCTCTCCTCTGTTCTCCCCTCCTCTCCTCTGTTCTCCTCTCTGTTCTCCTCTCCCTCTCCTCTCCTCTGTTCTCCTCCCGTCTCTTCTCCTCCTCTCCTCTCCTGTTCTCCTCTCAGAAATATGCCCACATGCGTCAGTCCCAGCTGGGCGACTCCAAGCCCTACTACAGGTCCGTGCTGTGGTGGAGTGGTGTGGTTCTGATGGGGGTCGGGGAGCTGGGGAACTTTGCCGCCTACGGCTTCGCTCCGGCTTCCCTCATCGCACCACTGGGTTGCGTTTCAGTCATAGGTAAGACCAAAAAACCTCTTCAGACGTTTCTTTAGTGTTATGGTTTTATTTATCTATATTTTATTGGACCATTTTTATATCATTTCTTGCATTTTTTTAAGCATCAATATGAAACCTCTCTTCTATTGCCACTTTCCTGGTAGAGTTTACCCTATAAGCACAGGTGTAGGATCAGTTAACCTCCCCAATCCTGACCTTAAACCTTAGGGGGGAGGGGGAGGGGGAGGGAGGAGAGGGAGGAGGGGAGGGAGGAGGGAGGGAGGGGAGGGAGGAGGGGGAGGAGAGGGAGGAGGGGGAGAGGGAGGAGGGGAGGTGGGAGGGAGGGGGAGGGGAGAGGGGGAGGGAGGAGGGGGGAGGGGGAGGGAGGAGGGAGGAGGAGGGAGGAGAGGAGGGGGGGGGGTGATACAAACAGAACTGACCTCAGCTCATGATGCAGTGTCTAGATAACCGCCCTAATATACTTCCAGGTGACACATCCCATTTTAGCCAATCAGATGGCTTGCTGGTTCTGTAATCCACCAATCCGTGTGAAGCCATTCTCTACCCGGGCAGGTGCGGCTGTCACGTGTTCAGTGTAAACATTCTAATGGCAGGTTAAATATTGACCTTCAGTCCTCTCCTTTATCCTAGCCTGGTCCCAGATCTGTCTTGCCAACTCTTAAAGTTGATAGTGGGCAGTACACCATAGTCTGTCTGTCTGTCTGTCTGTCTGTCTGTCTGTCTGTCTGTCTGTCTGTCTGTCTGTCTGTCTGTCTGTCTGTCTGTCTGTCTGTCTGTCGGTACGTACACCGGTTTTGATGCACGGACCTGTGTGTGTGTGTATATATATATATATATATGTGAATATGTATATATATGTGTGTGTGCATGCATACATACATACACTGGTCCGTGCATCAAAACCGGTGTGTGTGGATGGATATATAATATAGTAAAATACAGTGTACTGACCAGACTATGCCTCCCAGCTCCATATAT
>NW_025548614.1:220000-316927 GCF_905237065.1 Salmo salar
CTACTGCTGCTGCTGCTGCTGCTGCTGCTGCTGCTACTGCTGCTGCTGCTGCTACTACTGCACTACTGCTGCTGCTTGCTGCTGCTGCTGCTGCTGCTGCTGCTGCTGCTACTGCTGCTGCTGCTGCTACTGCTGTGCTGCTGCCGCTGCTGCTGCTGCTGCTGCTGCTGCTGCTGCTGCTGCTGCTACTGCTGCTGCTGCTGCTGCTACTGCTGCTGCTGCTGCTACTACTGCTGCTGCTGCTGTGCTGCTGCTGCTGCTGCTGCTGCTGCTGCTGCTGCTGCCACTGCTGCTGCTGCTGCTGCTGCTGCTGCTGCTGCTGCGCTGCTGCTGCTGCTGCTGCTGCTGCTGCTGCTGCTGCTCTGCTGCTGCTGCTGCTGCTGCCACCGCTGCTGCTGCTGCTGCCTTGCTGCTGCTGCTGCTGCTGCTGCTGCTGCTGCTGCTGCTGCTGCTGCTGCTGCTGCTGCTGCTGCTGCTGCTGCTGCTGCTGCTGCTGCTGCTGACTGCTGCTGCTGCTGCTGCTGCTGCTGCTGCCCACGCTGCTGCTGCTGCTGCTCTGCTGCTGCTGCTGCTGCTGCTGCTGCTGCTGCTGCCGCTGCTGCTGCTGCTTGTGCTGCTGTGCTGCTGCCGCTGCTGCTGTGCTGCTGCTGCTACTGCTACTGCTGCTGCTGCTGCTGCTGCTGCTGCTGCTGCTGCTCGCTGCTGCTGCTGCTGCTGCTGCTGCTGCCTGCTGCTGCTGCTGCTGCTGCTGCACTGCTGCTGCTGCTGCTGCTGCCGCTGCTGCTGCTGCTGCTGGCTGCTGCTTTGCTGCTGCTGCTGCTGCTGCTGCTGCTGCTGCTGCTGCTGCTGCTGCTGCTGCTACTGCTGTACTGCTGCTGCTGCTGCTGCTACTGCTGCTGCTGCTGCTGCTGCTGCTGCTGCTGCTGCTGCTGCTGCCCGCTTGCTGCTGCTGCTGCTGCTGCTGCTGCTGCTGCTGCTGCTGCTGCTGCTGCTGCTGCCTGCTGCTGCTGCTGCTGCTGCTGCTGCTGCTGCTGCTGCTGCTGCTGCTGCTGCTGCTGCTGCTGCTGCTCTGCTGCTGCTGCTACTGACTGCTGCTGCTGCTGCTGCTGCTGCCTGCTGCTGCTGCTGCTGCTGCTGCTGCTGCTACTGCTGCTGCTGCTGCTGCTACTGCTGCTGCCACTACTGCTGCTGCTGCTGCTGCTGCTACTGCTGCTACTGCTACTGCTGCTGCTGCTGCTGCTACTGCTGCTGCTGCTACTGCTACTACTGCTGCTACTGCTGCTACTACTGCTGCTACTGCTACTGCTACTGCTACTACTACTGCTACTACTGCTATTATTACTATTATTACTACTACTACTGCTATGATTTATTATTATTATTATTATTATTATTATTATTATTATTATAATATCTAACAAAGGACAGACGGAGAAAGACACTCTGTAGGAGATTCTCTCAGCCTCTCTGATTATCAGGGACAAGACTCCTGAATCTGGCTTCACATGGAGTTGCTATGGTTACAGGAGATGGATCTAGTCTGTCCCAAAGGTAGAGGGGGGAAACCTTAACCGTGAGATGAGCTCTCTGTATGGGATATTATCAGCCACCTGGTGGTCAGGATCAACCAACCAGCCATAGATTAACGTCTCCTATTGGATCAGGAAATCAACGTCTCCTACGTCTCCTATTGGATCGGACTATTGGAAGGAAATCAACGCTCCTATTGGATCAGGAAATCAACGTCTCCTATTGGATCAGGAAATCAACGTCTCCTATTGGATCAGGAAATCAACGTCTCCTATTGGATCAGGAAATCAACGTCTCCTATTGGATCGGAAATCAACGTCTCCTATTGGATCAGGGAAATCAACGTCTCCTATTGGATCAGGAAATCAACGTCTCCTATTGGATCAGGAAATCAACGTCTCCTATTGGATCAGGAAATCAACGTCTCCTATTGGATCAGGAAATCAACGTCTCCTATTGGATCAGGAAATCAACGTCTCCTATTGGATCAGGAAATCAACGTCTCCTATTGGATCAGGAAATCAACGTCTCCTATTGGATCAGGAAATCAACGTCTCCTATTGGATCAGGAAATCAACGTCTCCTATTGGATCAGGAAATCAACGTCTCCTATTGGATCAGGAAATCAACGTCTCCTATTGGATCAGGAAATCAACGTGTCAATAGTTATGGTTTCATTGTGCGACATACTTCTGTTTTTGTTACGTGTGTCAAAGCTCATATCAATGTCAGTCTATAGAGCAGATTGAAGGGTGGCTTTGAGACCATTGGGTTCACCCTCTTTCACCTTGCTTTGAGACCATTGGGTTCACCTTGCTTTGAGACCATTGGGTTCACCTTCTTTCACCTTGCTTTGAGACCATTGGGTTCACCTTGCTTTGAGACCATTGGTTTCACCTTCTTTCACCTTGCTTTGAGACCATTTGGTTCACCTTCTTTCACCTTGCTTTGAGACCATTGGGTTCACCTTGCTTTGAGACCATTGGTTTCACCTTCTTTCACCTTGCTTTGAGACCATTGGTTTCACCTTCTTTCACCTTGCTTTGAGACCATTGGTTTCACCTTCTTTCACCTTGCTTTGAGACCATTGGGTTCACCTTGCTTTGAGACCATTGGGTTCACCTTCTTTCACCTTGCTTTGAGACCATTGGGTTCACCTTCTTTCACCTTGCTTTGAGACCATTGGGTTCACCTTGCTTTGAGACCATTGGGTTCACCTTCTTTCACCTTGCTTTGAGACCATTGGGTTATTCTTCACCTTGCTTTGAGACCATTGGGTTACCTTCTTTCACCTTGCTTTGGACCATTAGGTTCACCTTGCTTGACTACTACTATACCTACTATTCACCTTGCTTACTATTACTACTATTCACTTACTATTACTATTAGCTGACAGTATTACTGCTGACTACTACTACTATTACTAATATAATAATAATAATAATAATAATAATAATAATATCTAATAAAGGACAGTCAGAGAAAGGGACTGTAGGAATCTGCGACACGAGAGCTTCTCTCAGCCTCTCTGATTTATCAGGGACAAGACTCCTGTACATGTGAGACTGTAGGTGTGTGAAGCAGGTATGATAGATGGATATTTCTATACCGCGGGTCACATAGTATCCAGGGGACTGAATCTATGAAGGTAGACATCATACAGGACATTATGATGTAAAGAAAATGGGAGATGTAAAATGGCTGCCTTTCTCTCTCTTTCAGCCAGTGCTGTCATCTCTGTGGTGTTCCTTAATGTCTGACTTCCTCTCTTTCAGCCAGTGCTGTCATCTCTGTGGTGTTCCTTAATGTCTGACTTCCTCTCTCTTTCAGCCAGTGCTGTCATCTCTGTGGTGTTCCTTAATGTCTGACTTCCTCTCTCTTTCAGCCAGTGCTGTCATCTCTGTGGTGTTCCTTAATGTCTGCATTCCTCTCTCTTTCAGCCAGTGCTGTCATCTCTGTGGTGTTCCTTAATGTCTGCATTCCTCTCTCTTTCAGCCAGTGCTGTCATCTCTGTGGTGTTCCTTAATGTCTGACTTCCTCTCTCTTTCAGCCAGTGCTGTCATCTCTGTGGTGTTCCTTAATGTCTGACTTCCTCTCTCTTTCAGCCAGTGCTGTCATCTCTGTGGTGTTCCTTAATGTCTGACTTCCTCTCTCTTTCAGCCAGTGCTGTCATCTGTCCTTAATGTCTGACTTCCTCTCTTTCAGCCAGTGCTGTCATCTCTGGTCCTTAATGTCTGCTACTTCTTTTTCAGCCAGTGCTGTCATCTCTGTGGTGTTCCTTAATGTCTGACTTCTCTCTCTTTCAGCCAGTGCTGTCATCTCTGTGGTGTTCCTTAATGTCTGACTTCTCTCTCTTTCAGCCAGTGCTGTCATCTCTGTGGTGTTCCTTAATGTCTGAATTCTCTCTCTTTCAGCCAGTGCTGTCATCTCTGTGGTGTTCCTTAATGTCTGACTTCCTCTCTCTTTCAGCCAGTGCTGTCATCTCTGTGGTGTTCCTTAATGTCTGACTTCCTCTCTCTTTCAGCCAGTGCTGTCATCTCTGTGGTGTTCCTTAATGTCTGACTTCCTCTCTCTTTCAGCCAGTGCTGTCATCTCTGTGGTGTTCCTTAATGTCTGACTTCCTCTCTCTTTCAGCCAGTGCTGTCATCTCTGTGGTGTTCCTTAATGTCTGACTTCCTCTCTCTTTCAGCCAGTGCTGTCATCTCCCTTAATGTCTGCCTTCCTCTCTTTCAGCCAGTGCTGTCATCTCTGTGGTGTTCCTTAATGTCTGTCTTCCTCTCTCTTTCAGCCAGTGCTGTCATCTCCCTTAATGTCTGACTTCCTCTCTCTTTCAGCCAGTGCTGTCATCTCTGTGGTGTTCCTTAATGTCTGACTTCCTCTCTTTCAGCCAGTGCTGTCATCTCTGTGGTGTTCCTTAATGTCTGACTTCCTCTCTCTTTCAGCCAGTGCTGTCATCTCTGTGGTGTTCCTTAATGTCTGACTTCCTCTCTCTTTCAGCCAGTGCTGTCATCTCTGTGGTGTTCCTTAATGTCTGACTTCCTCTCTTTCAGCCAGTGCTGGGTCATCTCTCTTTCAGCCAGTGCTGTCATCTCTGTGGTGTTCCTTAATGTCTGACTTCCTCTCTCTTTCAGCCAGTGCTGTCATCTCTGTGGTGTTCCTTAATGTCTGACTTCCTCTCTCTTTCAGCCAGTGCTGTCATCTCTGTGGTGTTCCTTAATGTCTGCCTTCCTCTCTCTTTCAGCCAGTGCTGTCATCTCTGTGGTGTTCCTTAATGTCTGACTTCTCTCTCTTTCAGCCAGTGCTGTCATCTCTGTGGTGTTTTCTCTTCAGCAGTGCTGTCCTTAATGTCTGCCTTCCTCTCTCTTTCAGCCAGTGCTGTCATCTCTGTGGTGTTCCTTAATGTCTGACTTCCT
The DNA here is from genome assembly GCF_905237065.1 of Salmo salar. Classification (NCBI taxonomy): domain Eukaryota; kingdom Metazoa; phylum Chordata; class Actinopteri; order Salmoniformes; family Salmonidae; genus Salmo; species Salmo salar. The sequence goes on from NW_025548614.1 coordinate 224,944, forward strand.
CTCTCTTTCAGCCAGTGCTGTCATCTCTGTGGTGTTCCTTAATGTCTGACTTCCTCTCTCTTTCAGCCAGTGCTGTCATCTCTGTGGTGTTCCTTAATGTCTGACTTCTCTCTCTTTCAGCCAGTGCTGTCATCTCTGTGGTGTTCCTTAATGTCTGACTTCCTCTCTTTCAGCCAGTGCTGTCATCTCTGTGGTGTTCCTTAATGTCTGACTTCCTCTCTCTTTCAGCCAGTGCTGTCATCTCTGTGGTGTTCCTTAATGTCTGACTTCCTCTCTCTTTCAGCCAGTGCTGTCATCTCTGTGGTGTTCCTTAATGTCTGACTTCCTCTCTCTTTCAGCCAGTGCTGTCATCTCTGTGGTGTTCCTTAATGTCTGCCTTCCTCTCTCTTTCAGCCAGTGCTGTCATCTCTGTGGTGTTCCTTAATGTCTGACTTCCTCTCTTTCAGCCAGTGCTGTCATCTCTGTGGTGTTCCTTAATGTCTGACTTCTCTCTCTTTCAGCCAGTGCTGTCATCTCTGTGGTGTTCCTTAATGTCTGCCTTCCTCTCTCTTTCAGCCAGTGCTGTCATCTCTGTGGTGTTCCTTAATGTCTGCCTTCCTCTCTCTTTCAGCCAGTGCTGTCATCTCTGTGGCGTTCCTTAAAGAGACGCTACGAGCTTCTGATATTATTGGTAAGTTTGTACACACACACACACACACCACACACACACACATAGCCCTAATCAAACCCCTCAGGACATAAAGGATAAAGATGAGTGTTCTGATTTAGGTACGAGTTCCCACGTTACAAAACATTATGTCTTGGAGAGAGGAGCTGGCTAGGTACGAGTTCCCACGTTACAAAACATTATGTCTGGGAGGAGAGAGGAGCTGGCTAGGTACGAGTTCCCACGTTACAAAACATTATGTCTGGTTGATGTCTAGGAGGAGAGAGGAGCTGGCTAGGTACGAGTTCCCACGTTACAAAACATTATGTCTTGGAGAGAGGAGCTGGCTAGGTACGAGTTCCCATGTTACAAAACATTATGTCTGGTTGATGTCTGGGAGGAGAGAGAGGAGCTGGCTAGGTATGAGTTCCCACGTTACGTCTGGGAGGAGAGAGGAGCTGGCTAGGTACGAGTTCCCACGTTACAAAACATTATGTCTGGGAGGAGAGAGGAGCTGGCTAGGTACGAGTTCCCACGTTACAAAACATTATGTCTAGGAGGAGAGGAGCTGGCTAGGTACGAGTTCCCACGTTACAAAACATTATGTCTGGTTGATGTCTAGGAGGAGAGAGAGGAGCTGGCTAGGTACGAGTTCCCATGTTACAAAACATTATGTCTTGGAGAGAGGAGCTGGCTAGGTACGAGTTCCCACGTTACAAAACATTATGTCTGGTTGATGTCTAGGAAGAGAGAGAGGAGCTGGCTAGGTACGAGTTCCCACGTTACAAAACATTATGTCTGGTCTAGGAGGAGAGAGAGGAGCTGGCTTTTGACTTGTGTAAATATTATTAGTGTAGTTAGTCAGAGATGGAAATGAAACATTAACTCTGAAGCTCAGTACTGATTAAACAGATCAGTTACTCTGTTGTCATATGATACTAGGGTGAATGGGATCGTTCAATACTCCTGTGAATCTCTTCCTGACCTACAGGTGGCGCACTAGCAGTGATGGGGACCTATCTCCTGGTGACCTTTGCCCCCCACGCCTCCACTCACATCACCGCCCACCTGGTCCAAAGATACGCCGTCAGCTGGCAGTTCCTGATTTACCTGGTATGTACACCTGGTATGTACTCTAACCCACACCTGGTATGTACTTCTGGTATGTACACCTGGTATGTACTCTAACCCACACCTGGTATGTACACCTGGTATGCACTCTATCCCACACCTGGTATGTACTCTAGCCCACACCTGGTATGTACACCTGGTATGTACTCTAAACCCCACCTGGTATGTACACCTGGTATGTACTCTAGCCCACACCTGGTATGTACTCTAACCCACACCTGGTATGTACACCTGGTATGTACTCTAGCCCACACCTGGTATGTACACCTGGTATGTACTCTAACCCCACACCTGGTATTTACCCTTCAAACCACAGCCACGATGGCAGTATACTGTATATCTACTCTTCAAACGGCTGCTACAACTACAATATATATGTACCTACAGTACCAGTCACACGTTTTTCTTTATTTTACTATTTTCTACATCAAAACTATGAAATAACACATATGGAATCATGTAGTAACCAAAAAAGTGTTAAATAAATGAAAATACATAGCCACCCTTTGCTTTGCACACTCTTGACATTCTCTCAACCAGCTTCTAATGGAATGCTTTTCCAACAATCTTGAAGGAGTTCCCACATATGCTGAGCACTTGTTGGCTGATTTTTTTCCCCCCTTCACTCTGCGGTGCAAACCATCCCAATTGGGTTGAGGTCGGGTGATTGTGGAGGCCAAGTCATCTGATGCAGCACTTTATCACTCTCCTTCTTGGCCCTTACACAGCCTGGAAGTGTGTTGGGTCATTGTCCTGTTGAAAAACAAATGATAGTCCCACTAAGCGCAAACCAGATGGGATGGCGTATCACTGCAGAATGCTGTGGTAGACATGCTGGTTAAGTGTGCCTTGAATTCTAAATAAATCACTGACAGTGTCAACAGCAAAGCACCCCCAAACCATCACACCTCCTCCTCCATGCTTCACGGTGGGAACCATACATGCAGAGATCATCCATTCACCTACTCTGCCTCTCACAAAGACACAGCGGTTAGAACCAAAAATCTCAAATTTGGACTCATCAGACCAAAGGACAGATTTCCACCGGTCTAATGTCCATTGCTCGTGTTTCTTGGCCCAAGCAAGTCTCTTCTTCTTATTAGTGGTTTCTCTGCAGCAATTCGACCATGAAGGCCTGATTCACACAGTCTCCTCTGAACAGTTGCTGTTGAGATGTGTCTCTGTAACTTGAACTCTGTGAAGCATTTATTTGGGCTGTGATCTGATGTGCAGTTAACTCTAATGAACTTATCCTCTGCAGCAGAGGTAACTCTGGGTCTTCCTTTCCTGTGGCGATCCTCATGAGAGCCAGTTTCATCATAGTGCTTGATGGTTTTTGCGACTGCACTTGAAGAAACTTTCAATGTTCTTGAAATGTTCCGTATTGACTGACCTTCATGTCTTAAAGCAATGATGGACTGTCATTTCTCTTTGCTTATTTGAGCTGTTCTTGCCATAATATGGACTTGGTCGTTTACCAAATAGCGCTATCTTCTGTATACCACCCCTACCTTGTCACAACACAACTGATTGGCTCAAACGCAATAAGAAGGAAAGAAATTCCACAAATTAACATTTTAACAAGGCACACCTGTTAATTGAAATGCATTCCAGGTGACTACCTCATTAAGCTGGTTGAGAGAATGAGTGTGCAAAGCATGAATAATTTTGAAGAATCTCAAATATATTTTGATTTGTTTTTGGTTACTACATGATTCCATATGTGTTATTTCATAGTTTCAATGTCTTCACTATTATTCTACAATGTAGAAAACAGTACAAATAAAGAAAAACCCTGGAATGAGTACAGTCGGTGTGTCCAAATTTGACTGGTACTGTATATGTCCTCTTCTCTCTCCCCCTACTAAAACCACATATTATAAATGGACTCTTCTCTCCCCCCCCTACTAAAACCACATATTATAAATGGACTCTTCTCTCCCCCCCTACTAAAACCACATATTATAAATGGACTCTTCTCCCCCCCCCTACTAAAACCACATATTATAAATGGACTCTTCTCCCCCCCTACTAAAACCACATATTATAAATGGACTCTTCTCCCCCCCTACTAAAACCACATATTATAAATGGACTCTTCTCTCCCCCCCTACTAAAACCACATATTATAAATGGACTCTTCTCTCCCCCCTACTAAAACCACATATTATAAATGGACTCTTCTCTCCCCCCTACTAAAACCACATATTATAAATGGACTCTTCTCTCCCCCTACTAAAACCACATATTATAAATGGACTCTTCTCTCCCCCCCTACTAAAACCACATATTATAAATGGACTCTTCTCTCTCCCCCCTACTAAAACCACATATTATAAATGGACTCTTCTCTCCCCCCCTACTAAAACCACATATTATAAATGGACTCTTCTCTCTCCCCCCTACTAAAACCACATATTATAAATGGACTCTTCTCTCCCCCCCTACTAAAACCACATATTATAAATGGACTCTTCTCTCCCCCCTACTAAAACCACATATTATAAATGGACTCTTCTCTCTCCCCCCTACTAAAACCACATATTATAAATGGACTCTTCTCTCCCCCCCTACTAAAACCACATATTATAAATGGACTCTTCTCTCCCCCCCTACTAAAACCACATATTATAAATGGACTCTTCTCTCCCCCCCTACTAAAACCACATATTATAAATGGACTCTTCTCTTCCCCCTACTAAAACCACATATTATAAATGGACTCTTCTCTCCCCCTACTAAAACCACATATTATAAATGGACTCTTCTCTCCCCCCTACTAAAACCACATATTATAAATGGACTCTTCTCTCCCCCCCCTACTAAAACCACATATTATAAATGGACTCTTCTCTCCCCCCTACTAAAACCACATATTATAAATGGACTCGTCTCTCCCCCCTACTAAAACCACCACCACCTATGCCGATCAGCTGGTAGCCCAGGACAGCCAGCAGCCAGACAGCGGCCAGCAGAGTTAAGGCCTGGCTGGCTGGCTGGCTACACCCATTCTCCTCTCTGTCAGTCATCACATCCTGCTCCAGAATCTCTTATTTACTGAGCGAGGCCTCTGAATGTACTTAGACTGGAACAGGAGGGAGAAGAAGGGGAATGAGGGAGGGAGGGAGAGAGAGAATGAGGGAGGGAGAAGAAGGGGAATGAGGGAGGGAGGGAGAAGAAGGGGAATGAGGGAGGAGGGGAAGGGGAATGAGGGAGGGAGAAGGGGAATGAGGGAGGGAGAAGAAGGGGAAACAGGGAGAGGAGGAGGGGAATGAGGGAGGGAGAAGAAGGGGAATGAGGGAGGGAGGGAGAAGGGGAATGAGGGAGGGGGGAGAAGGGGAATGAGGGAGAGGGAGAAGAGGAGGGAGAAGGGGAATGAGGGAGGAAGAAGAAGGGGAATGAGGGAGGGAGGGAGAAGAAGGGGAATGAGGGAGGGAGGGAGAAGGGGAATGAGGGAGGGAGGAGAAGGGGAATGAGGGAGGGAGAAGAAGGGGAATGAGGGAGGGAGAAGAAGGGGAGAGAGGGAGGGAGAAGAAGGGGAATGAGGGAGGGAGGGAGAAGGGGAATGAGGGGAGGGAGGAGAAGGGGAATGAGGGAGAGAGAGAGAGAGGAGGGAAGGTGAATGAGGGAGGGAGAGAGAGAGGAGGGAAGGTGAATGAGGGAGGGAGAGAGAGAGGAGGGAAGGTGAATGAGGGAGAGAGAGAGAGAGGAGGGAAGGTGAATGAGGGAGGGAGAGAGAGAGAGGAGGGAAGGTGAATGAGGGAGGGAGGGAGAGAGAGAGGAGGGAAGGTGAGAGAGAGAGAAACGTGATGAGTCAACAGACTACAGCCATGGAATGGGAGACATTTTAACATGCTAGAGTTGTCCTGTTGCGGACAGTCCTGACGGATGATGTTTATAGCTGAGTCTCCACTCGTATATATAGAGTACTATTGAAAACACATACAGGAGGCTGGAGTACTAGTGAACTCTCAAGGATGACTGTTTTGGTTCATTCTCAGTAAAAGAGGGGTAACAAATTATTTAATTGCGCTTTTCTCTACAAGAGTAATTTGTTTCAATTAAAGCCATGTGCTCGCTGCTGTTACTATGGTCAGAGGACTGTGCTGCTGGCTGAGGACTGTGCTGCTGGCTGAGGACTGTGTTACTGGGATCAGATATCTGTGCTGCTGGCTGAGGACTCTGTTACTGGGATCAGATATCTGTGCTGCTGGCTGAGGACTCTGTTACTGGGATCAGATATCTGTGCTGCTGGCTGAGGACTGTGTTACTGGGATCAGATATCTGTGCTGCTGGCTGAGGACTCTGTTACTGGGATCAGATATCCGTGCTGCTGGCTGAGGACTGTGCTGCTGGCTGAGGACTGTGCTGCTGGCTGAGGACTCTGTTACTGGGATCAGATATCCGTGCTGCTGGCTGAGGACTCTGTTACTGGGATCAGATATCCGTGCTGCTGGCTGAGGACTGTGTTACTGGGATCAGATATCTGTCCTAGAGAACGTGTGTTTGGCTGAGCTCTCTACTGGAACAGATGGGGTAGATGTCAGTGTTGTAAATGAATGGCTGAGCTCTCTACTGGAACAGATGGGGTAGATGTCAGTGTTGTAAATGAATGGCTGAGCTCTACTGGAACAGATGGGGTAGACGTCAGTGTTGTAAATGAATGGCTGAGCTCTCTACTGGAACAGATGGGGTAGACGTCAGTGTTGTAAATGAATGGCTGAGCTCTACTGGAACAGATGGGGTAGACGTCAGTGTTGTAAATGAATGGCTGAGCTCTCTACTGGAACAGATGGGGTAGATGTCAGTGTTGTAAATGAATGGCTGAGCTCTCTACTGGAACAGATGGGGTAGACATCAGTGTTGTAAATGAATGGCTGAGCTCTCTACTGGAACAGATGGGGTAGACATCAGTGTTGTAAATGAATGGCTGATCTCTCTACTGGACCAGATGGGGTAGACATCAGTGTTGTAAATGAATGGCTGAGCTCTCTACTGGAACAGATGGGGTAGACATCAGTTTTGTAAATTAATGGCTGAGCTCTCTACTGGAACAGATGGGGTAGATGTCAGTGTTGTAAATGAATGGCTGAGCTCTCTACTGGAACAGATGGGGTAGACGTCAGTGTTGTAAATGAATGGCTGAGCTCTCTACTGGAACAGATGGGGTAGACGTCAGTGTTGTAAATGAATGGCTGAGCTCTCTACTGGAACAGATGGGGTAGACGTCAGTGTTGTAAATGAATGGCTGAGCTCTCTACTGGAACAGATGGGGTAGACGTCAGTGTTGTAAATGAATGGCTGAGCTCTCTACTGGAACAGATGGGGTAGACGTCAGTGTTGTAAATGAATGGCTGAGCTCTCTACTGGAACAGATGGGGTAGACGTCAGTGTTGTAAATGAATGGCTGATCTCTCTACTGGAACAGATGGGGTAGACGTCAGTGTTGTAAATGAATGGCTGAGCTCTCTACTGGAACAGATGGGGTAGACGTCAGTGTTGTAAATGAATGGCTGAGCTCTCTACTGGAACAGATGGGGTAGACGTCAGTGTTGTAAATGAATGGCTGAGCTCTACTGGAACAGATGGGGTAGACGTCAGTGTTGTAAATGAATGGCTGAGCTCTCTACTGGAACAGATGGGGTAGACGTCAGTGTTGTAAATGAATGGCTGAGCTCTCTACTGGACCAGATGGGGTAGACGTCAGTGTTGTAAATGAATGGCTGAGCTCTCTACTGGAACAGATGGGGTAGACGTCAGTGTTGTAAATGAATGGCTGAGCTCTACTGGAACAGATGGGGTAGACGTCAGTGTTGTAAATGAATGGCTGAGCTCTCTACTGGAACAGATGGGGTAGACGTCAGTGTTGTAAATGAATGGCTGAGCTCTCTACTGGAACAGATGGGGTAGACGTCAGTGTTGTAAATGAATGGCTGAGCTCTCTACTGGAACAGATGGGGTAGACGTCAGTGTTGTAAATGAATGGCTGAGCTCTCTACTGGAACAGATGGGGTAGACGTCAGTGTTGTAAATGAATGGCTGAGCTCTCTACTGGAACAGATGGGGTAGACGTCAGTGTTGTAAATGAATGGCTGAGCTCTCTACTGGAACAGATGGGGTAGACGTCAGTGTTGTAAATGAATGGCTGAGCTCTCTACTGGACCAGATGGGGTAGACGTCAGTGTTGTAAATGAATGGCTGAGCTCTCTACTGGAACAGATGGGGTAGACGTCAGTGTTGTAAATGAATGGCTGAGCTCTCTACTGGAACAGATGGGGTAGACGTCAGTGTTGTAAATGAATGGCTGAGGTCTGGAGAGAGGGGTTATCACTGTGAAGCTTTGAGATGGACTGTTTATGGAAACCCGTTCAGTATTATTGATGTTGACTGTTTTTATCATCTCTCTCCCCCCTCTTCTCCCTACCTCTTCTCCCCCTCCCTCCCTCCCTTCCTTATCCCTCCCTCTCTCTCTCTCTCCCTCCCTCTCCCTCTCCACCCCCCTCCCTCCCTCTCTTCTCCTCCCCCACCCCTCTCTTCTCCCCCTCTCTCCTCTTTCCCTCCTCTTTTTCCCCCCCTCCCTCCCTCCAGTTTCTAGAGGTCATATTGTTTTCCATCCTGCTCTATTTGTACAAGAGGAGGAATATCAAGCATATAACCATAGTGATGCTGCTGGTGGCTCTGCTGGGTAAGAACTCCGACAGACTCTATGGGGGAATCAGGGGTGGGTATCAAGCATGTAACCATAGTGATGCTGCTGGGTAAGAACTCCGACAGACTCTATGGGGGAATCAGGGGTGGGTATCAAGCATGTAACCATAGTGATGCTGCTGGGTAAGAACTCCGTCAGACTCTATGGGGGAATCAAGATTGTAACCATAGTGATGCTGCTGGGTAAGAACTCTGTCAGACTCTATGGGGGAATCAAGCATGTAACCATAGTGATGCTGCTGGGTAAGAACTCCGACAGACTCTATGGGGGAATCAAGCATGTAACCATAGTGATGCTGCTGGGTAAGAACTCCGTCAGACTCTATGGGGTGGGTTTGCTTTGAACGTTTTTTTTGGGGGGGTTATCATGTTCAGAATGGGATGCATTACTCCAGGAAGTAGTTAGTAAAGTTATCCCTGTTTGTTGTTTTAGCCTCCCTGACGGTGATCTCAGTCAAAGCTGTCTCTGGGATGATCGCTGAGTCCATAAAGGGACAACTCCAGCTCACCTACCCCATCTTCTACGTCATGCTGGTGGTTATGGTGGCCTCCTGTGCCTTCCAGATAAAGTAAGTCCAACGTTTTTCCACTTCCCCTGATGTTTTAAAATCTGATCTCATTTCTACTCTTACGATAAGCACCATGGGATCTTTAATGACCTCAGAGAGTCCAAGGACACCCCGTTTAACGTCCCATCCGAAAGACGGCACCCTACACAGGGCAATGTCCCCAATCACTGCCCTGGGGCGTTGGGATATTTTTCTTTTAGGCCAGAGGAAAGAGTGCCTCCTACTGGGTCTCCAACACCACTTCCAGCAGCATCTGGTCTCCCATCCAGGGACTGACTGATTATGATGGATGAATCCACTGTGTGATGGATGAATCCACTGTGTGATGGATGACTCCACTGTGTGATGGATGAATCCACTGTGTGATGGATGAATCCACTGTGTGATGGATGAATCCACTGTGTGATGGATGAATCCACTGTGTGATGGATGAATCCACTGTGTGATGGATGAATCCACTGTGTGATGGATGAATCCACTGTGTGATGGATGAATCCACTGTGTGATGGATGAATCCACCGTGTGATGGATGAATCCACCGTGTGATGGATGAATCCACCGTGTGATGGATGAATCCACCGTGTGATGGATGAATCCACCGTGTGATGGATGAATCCACTGTGTGATGTGTGATGGATGAATCCACTGTGTGATGGATGAATCCACTGTGTGATGGATGAATCCACCGTGTGATGGATGAATCCACCGTGTGATGGATGAATCCACCGTGTGATGGATGAATCCACTGTGTGATGGATGAATCCACTGTGTGATGGATGAATCCACTGTGTGATGGATGAATCCACTGTGTGATGGATGAATCCACTGTGTGATGGATGAATCCACCGTGTGATGGATGAATCCACCGTGTGATGGATGAATCCACCGTGTGATGGATGAATCCACCGTGTGATGGATGAATCCACCGTGTGATGGATGAATCCACCGTGTGATGGATGAATCCACCGTGTGATGGATGAATCCACTGTGTGATGGATGAATCCACCGTGTGATGGATGAATCCACTGTGTGGGTGGTAATATCGTGGCCCTCAAGAGGCCTCTCTCTTCAATCTGTCCTTCCACTGTTCTCAGGTTCCTTAATCAAGCCATGAAGATGTTTGATGCCACAGAGGTCGTCCCCATTAACTTTGTGTTCTTCACTGCCAGTGCCATCACCGCAGGTACGCTAGTTAACCACAACTCTGAGCAGCACTGTCACCAGGAGTTAAATATTCTATATGGATTATATATCTCATCGTTTTCATCGTCCATTTACAGCTAATTGGCCAGTGTTACCTAGTGTTAATCTATTATTTACAGCTAATTGGCTGGTGTTACCTAGTGTTAATCTATTATTTACAGCTAATTGGCTGGTGTTACCTAGTGTTAATCTATTATTCACAGCTAATTGGCCGGTGTTACCTAGTGTTAATCTATTATTCACAGCTAATTGGCCAGTGTTACCTAGTGTTAATCTATTATTCACAGCTAATTGGCCGGTGTTACCTAGTGTTAATCTATTATTCACAGCTAATTGGCCGGTGTTACCTAGTGTTAATCTATTATTCACAGCTAATTGGCCGGTGTTACCTAGTGTTAATCTATTATTCACAGCTAATTGGCCGGTGTTAATCTATTATTCACAGCTAATTGGCCAGTGTTAATCTATTATTCACAGCTAATTGGCCGGTGTTACCTAGTGTTAATCTATTATTCACAGCTAATTGGCCGGTGTTAATCTATTATTCACAGCTAATTGGCCAGTGTTAATCTATTATTCACAGCTAATTGGCCAGTGTTAATCTATTATTCACAGCTAATTGGCCGGTGTTACCTAGTGTTAATCTATTATTCACAGCTAATTGGCCGGTGTTAATCTATTATTCACAGCTAATTGGCCAGTGTTAATCTATTATTCACAGCTAATTGGCCAGTGTTAATCTATTATTCACAGCTAATTGGCCAGTGTTAATCTATTATTCACAGCTAATTGGCCAGTGTTAATCTATTATTCACAGCTAATTGGCCAGTGTTAATCTATTATTCACAGCTAATTGGCCGTAGTGTTAATCTATTATTCACAGCTAATTGGCCAGTGTTAATCTATTATTCACAGCTAATTGGCCGGTGTTACCTAGTGTTAATCTATTATTCACAGCTAATTGGCCAGTGTTAATCTATTATTCACAGCTAATTGGCCAGTGTTAATCTATTATTCACAGCTAATTGGCCAGTGTTAATCTATTATTCACAGCTAATTGGCCAGTGTTAATCTATTATTCACAGCTAATTGGCCAGTGTTAATCTATTATTCACAGCTAATTGGCCGGTGTTAATCTATTATTCACAGCTAATTGGCCAGTGTTAATCTATTATTCACAGCTAATTGGCCGGTGTTACCAGTGTTAATCTATTATTCACAGCTAATTGGCCAGTGTTAATCTATTATTCACAGCTAATTGGCCAGTGTTAATCTATTATTCACAGCTAATTGGCCAGTGTTAATCTATTATTCACAGCTAATTGGCCAGTGTTAATCTATTATTCACAGCTAATTGGCGGCCAGTGTTAATCTATTATTCACAGCTAATTGGCCGGTGTTAATCTATTATTCACAGCTAATTGGCCAGTGTTAATCTATTATTCACAGCTAATTGGCCAGTGTTAATCTATTATTCACAGCTAATTGGCCAGTGTTAATCTATTATTCACAGCTAATTGGCCGGTGTTACCTAGTGTTAATCTATTATTCACAGCTAATTGGCCGGTGTTAATCTATTATTCACAGCTAATTGGCCAGTGTTAATCTATTATTCACAGCTAATTGGCCAGTGTTAATCTATTATTCACAGCTAATTGGCCAGTGTTAATCTATTATTCACAGCTAATTGGCCGGTGTTAATCTATTATTCACAGCTAATTGGCCGGTGTTAATCTATTATTCACAGCTAATTGGCCAGTGTTAATCTATTATTCACAGCTAATTGGCCGGTGTTAATCTATTATTCACAGCTAATTGGCCGGTGTTAACAACCTAACTCTGGCTGGATTCCAATAGGAATTACACATCACAATGTGACTTGTAAACCAGGAGGATAAAACTTGGCCATCAAACTAAGGCCTTATGATATATTTAATGTATTGTCCTAAAGAGTTCATTTAATTATATTCTGCCTCGGAAATCACTTGAAGTCCACAGGACTGAAAATGAACGAGTTCAACAACCAACTCTACAATTCACTCGAAGAGGAAATTATATTGGAGGTGTGGCTTAGTGGGGGTGTGGCTTTCAATGAATTGTTTTTGGTCACCTGTTGAGTGGAAGTGTTGTACCAGTTTAAGTGGTCTATGGTTAAACATGTCTGCTGCCAGTCCTGAAGTCTTTATAAATGCTTATATAACATTTTACATTTACATTTTAGTCATTTAGCAGACGCTCTTATCCAGAGCGACTTACAGTAGTGAATGCATACATTTCATAATTTTTTTTCTCCGTACTGGTCCCCCGTGGGAATCGAACCCACAACCCTGGCGTTGCAAACACCATGCTCTACCAACTGAGCTACACGGGACCACCAACTGAGCTACACGGGACCATATAAGACTTGTAAATATTATTGTAATGTCCTTAATCCAACAAGAGATACAGACCTCTTTGCACAATGGTTAAAATACTGTTATTACATAACATCATTGGTACAAACTATATACACTTCCTAGTGTTAAAATACTACAGTACATGAAGTGTTATTGCATAACACTAAAAGTGTTAATTCCCTAACACTGACCAAGTATATCAGAGTCAGCACTAAACACAGTCTTAATTTAACACTAAAGTGTGGACCTGTAGACACTACCCCAATGGTAAATTTAACACTGTCAGTGTTGATGTAACACTGGAGAATTTGCTGTATTTTGTCTTTATAAAAACAGACACATACTGTTTAAGGCTCTCCAATATGCAAGGAAGTGTACCAAACCCTTCCAGCTATTTAACCTCAGAAACGACAAATGATTCACCCTCTAGCCACCTCTATGAACCTGTAGACAGCATTATGTTCCTCTAGCCACCTCTATGAACCCGTAGACAGCATTATGTTCCTCTAGCCACCTCTATGAACCCGTAGACAGCATTATGTTCCTCTATGAACCTGTAGACAGCATTATGTTCCTCTAGCCACCTCTATGAACCTGTAGACAGCATTGTTCCTCTAGCCGCCTCTATGAACCCGTAGACAGCATTATGTTCCTGTAGACAGCATTATGTTCCTCTAGCCACCTCTATGAACCCGTAGACAGCATTATGTTCCTCTAGCCACCTCTAAACCCGAAGACAGCATTATGTTCCTCTAGCCACCTCTATGAACCTGTAGACAGCATTATGTTCCTCTAGCCACCTCTATGAACCCGTAGACAGCGTTATGTTCCTCTATGAACCCGTAGACAGCGTTATGTTCCTCTATGAACCTGTAGACAGCATTATGTTCCTCTATGAACCCGTAGACAGCATTATGTTCCTCTAGCCACCTCTATGAACCCGTAGACAGCATTATGTTCCTCTAGCCACCTCTATGAACCCGTAGACAGCATTATGTTCCTCTAGCCACCTCTATGAACCTGTAGACAGCATTATGTTCCTCTATGAACCTGTAGACAGCATTATGTTCCTCTATGAACCTGTAGACAGCATTATGTTCCTCTATGAACCTGTAGACAGCATTATGTTCCTCTAGCCACCTGTAGACAGCGTTATGTTCCTCTAGCCACCTCTATGAACCTGTAGACAGCATTATGTTCCTCTATGAACCCGTAGACAGCATTATGTTCCTCTAGCCACCTCTATGAACCTGTAGACAGCATTATGTTCCTCTAGCCACCTCTATGAACCCGTAGACAGCATTATGTTCCTCTATGAACCTGTAGACAGCATTATGTTCCTCTAGCCACCTATGAACCCGTAGACAGCATTATGTTCCTCTAGCCACCTCTATGAACCCGTAGACAGCATTATGTTCCTCTATGAACCTGTAGACAGCATTATGTTCCTCTAGCCACCTCTATGAACCTGTAGACAGCATTATGTTCCTCTATGAACCTGTAGACAGCATTATGTTCCTCTAGCCACCTCTATGAACCCGTAGACAGCATTATGTTCCTCTAGCCACTTCTATGAACCCGTAGACAGCATTATGTTCCTCTAGCCACCTCTATGAACCCGTAGACAGCATTATGTTCCTCTAGCCACTTCTATGAACCCGTAGACAGCGTTATGTTCCTCTAGCCACCTCTATGAACCCGTAGACAGCGTTATGTTCCTCTAGCCACCTCTATGAACCCGTAGACAGCATTATGTTCCTCTAGCCACCTCTATGAACCCGTAGACAGCATTATGTTCCTCTAGCCACCTGTAGACAGCGTTATGTTCCTCTAGCCACCTCTATGAACCTGTAGACAGCATTATGTTCCTCTATGAACCTGTAGACAGCATTATGTTCCTCTATGAACCCGTAGACAGCGTTATGTTCCTCTAGCCACCTCTATGAACCCGTAGACAGCATTATGTTCCTCTAGCCACCTCTATGAACCTGTAGACAGCATTATGTTCCTCTAGCCACCTCTATGAACCTGTAGACAGCATTATGTTCCTCTATGAACCCGTAGACAGCATTATGTTCCTCTAGCCACCTCTATGAACCTGTAGACAGCATTATGTTCCTCTAGCCACCTCTATGAACCTGTAGACAGCATTATGTTCCTCTAGCCACCTCTATGAACCCGTAGACAGCATTATGTTCCTCTATGAACCTGTAGACAGCATTATGTTCCTCTAGCCACCTCTATGAACCCGTAGACAGCGTTATGTTCCTCTAGCCACCTCTATGAACCCGTAGACAGCGTTGTTCCTCTAGCCACCTCTATGAACCCGTAGACAGCGTTATGTTCCTCTAGCCACCTCTATGAACCCGTAGACAGCGTTATGTTCCTCTAGCCACCTCTATGAACCCGTAGACAGCATTATGTTCCTCATGAACCCGTAGACAGCGTTATGTTCCTCTAGCCACCTCTATGAACCCGTAGACAGCGTTATGTTCCTCTAGCCACCTCTATGAACCCGTAGACAGCATTATGTTCCTCTATGAACCCGTAGACAGCGTTATGTTCCTCTAGCCACCTCTATGAACCCGTAGACAGCGTTATGTTCCTCTAGCCACCTCTATGAACCCGTAGACAGCATTATGTTCCTCTATGAACCCGTAGACAGCACGATTATGTTCTTCACATTTTTTTTTTTTTTCCTCACTATGCAAGTCAGTAAAGAACAAATTTCTATTTATAATGGCGTTCTACCGGGGAACAGTGGGTTAACTGCCTTGTTCAGGGGGCAGAACGACAGATTTTTACCTTGTCAGCTCGGGGATTCGATCCAGCAACCTTTCGGTTACTAGTCCAACGCTCTAACCACTAGGCTACCTGCCTCCCCCCTCTAACCACTAGGCTACCTGCCTCCCCCTCTAACCACTAGGCTACCTGCCTCCCCCTCTAACCACTAGGCTACCTGCCTCCCCCTCTAACCACTAGGCTACCTGCCTCCCCCCTCTAACCACTAGGCTACCTGCCTCCCCCCTCTAACCACTAGGCTACCTGCCTCCCCCCCTCTAACCACTAGGCTACCTGCCTCCCCCCTCTAACCACTAGGCTACCTGCCTCCCCCTCTAACCACTAGGCTACCTGCCTCCCCCCTCTGACCACTAGGCTACCTGCCTCCCCCCTCTGACCACTAGGCTACCTGCCTCCCCCTCTGACCACTAGGCTACCTGCCTCCCCCCTCTAACCACTAGGCTACCTGCCTCCCCCTCTAACCACTAGGCTACCTGCCTCCCCCTCTAACCACTAGGCTACCTGCCTTCCCCCCCTCTAACCACTAGGCTACCTGCAGCCCCTACATCACCCGTCTATTTGTATCTCCTGAGCTCTCAGCCAGACAGACCGTTGTGTTGTCAGCCTCATCAATAGCACTATGACTAGATCTGGTAAGACTGCAATAGGATAGATCGACTCTGTTTAGACTGCAATAGGATAGATCGACTCTGTTTAGACTGCAATAGGATAGATCCACTCTGTTTAGACTGCAATAGGATAGATCCACTCTGTTTAGACTGCAATAGGATAGATCCACTCTGTTTAGACTGCAATAGGATAGATCCACTCTGTTTAGACTGCAATAGGATAGATCGACATCACTCTGTTTAGACTGCAATAGGATAGATCCACTCTGTTTAGACTGCAATAGGATAGATCCACTCTGTTTAGACTGCAATAGGATAGATCCACTCTGTTTAGACTGCAATAGGATAGATCCACTCTGTTTAGACTGCAGTAGGGAGGGACGAATCAACGACCAATACAGTTATCAATAATGTGAGGGGGGGGCGTTGGATGGAAATGGCCACCTACTCCCTTTTTAAGTGCACTACTTTTGACCAGAGCCCTATGGGGCCCTTGTTAAAAGTAGTGCACAGGGTGCCATTGGGTCCTGGTCTAAAGTAGTGCACTATATAGGGAATAGGGTGCCATTGGGTCCTGGTCTAAAGTGGTGCACTATATAGGGTGCCATTTGGGACACCCCAGGAGTTCTAGGGGGATCCCTGAGCTTGACATTATTCCATTGTTATCAACAGACATCAGCATTGACTGTTGTCATCACCCCTCCATCTCTCAGCAAGATGTATAATAATGTCTATCAAAACAGGAGTTAAGTCCACGGATTTCCCTCTGTGACTATTCCAGTTGAGATTTCCCTCTGAGACTATTCCAGTTGAGATTTCCCTCTGAGACTATTCCAGTTGAGATTTCCCTCTGTGACTATTCCAGTTGAGATTTCCCTCTGTGACTATTCCAGTACAGATTTCCCTCTGTGACTATTCCAGTTGAGATTTCCCTCTGAGACTATTCCAGTTGAGATTTCCCTCTGAGACTATTCCAGTTGAGATTTCCCTCTGTGACTATTCCAGTTGAGATTTCCCTCTGTGACTATTCCAGTTGAGATTTCCCTCTGTGACTATTCCAGTTGAGATTTCCCTCTGTGACTATTCCAGTTCAGATTTCCCTCTGTGACTATTCCAGTTGAGATTTCCCTCTGTGACTATTCCAGTTGAGATTTCCCTCTGTGACTATTCCAGTTGAGATTTCCCTCTGAGACTATTCCAGTTGAGATTTCCCTCTGTGACTATTCCAGTACAGATTTCCCTCTGTGACTATTCCAGTTGAGATTTCCCTCTGTGACTATTCCAGTTGAGATTTCCCTCTGTGACTATTCCAGTTGAGATTTCCCTCTGTTGGGAGAAAGGAAAATGTGTTGTTTCCTATAGCTCTGCTGTGATAACGCCCTGGGATAACATAAAGTCTATGGGCAACACCCTCAGTGATGGTGACTCACTGATGTGAACTAGGGAACCATTTCTTTGTCTGCTTTTTCCTTTCTCACTCTCCTCTCCCTTTCTCTATCTCCCTGTCTCTCTCCCTCTCCCTGTCTCTATTTCCTTCTCCCTCCTTTCTGTTTCTCTCCATCTCCTCTCCTCTCCCTTTCTCTATCTCCCTGTCCTTTCTGTCTCTCTCCCTCTCCCTGTCTCTATTTCCTTCTCCCTGTTTCTGCCTCTCTCCATCTCCTCTCCCTCTTCCTGTCTCAGCCTCTCCTTTCTCCATCTCCCTGTCTCTCTCCCTCTCCCTGTCTCTATTTCCTTCTCCCTGTTTCTGCCTCTCTCCATCTCCTCTCCCTCTCTATCTTCCTGTCTCAGCCTCTCCTTTCTCCCTCTCACTGTCTCTGCCCCATCTCCTCTCCATCTCCCTGTCTCTGCCCCTCCTTTCTGTCTCTCTCCCATCTCCTCTCCCTTTCTCTATCTCCCTGTCCCTCCTTTCTGTTTCTCTCCATCTCGTCTCTGCCCCTCCTTTCTCTTTCTCTCTCCCTCTCACTGTCTCTCTCCCTGTCTGTCTCTGCCTCTCCTTTCTGTCTCTCTGCCTCTGCCTCTTCTTTCTGTCTCTCTCCATCTCCCTGGGGACTCTAGAATCACTGCTGTCTCTTTTTAAACGGTCCAACAGAATCACTCTGTTTTACACGGCCTCCCGAGTGGCGCAGCTTCACTACAGCCTGGGGATCGATCCCAGGCTGTTTTAAACAACTGGCCGTGACCAGGAGTCCCATTGGCCCAGCGTCGTCCGGGTTAGGGGAGGGGGCTTTCCTTGGCTTATCGCGCTCTAGCGACTCCTTGTGGCGGGCCGGCCGCCTGCAGGCTGACCTCGGTGGTCAGCTGAACGGGCGTTTCCTCCGACACATTGGTGCAGCTGACTTCCGGGGTTAAGCGGGCGGGTATTAAGAAGTGTGGTTTGGCGGGTCACATGACTCAACCTTCGCCTCACGAGCCCGTTGGGGAGTTGCAGCGATGAGACAAGAAATTGTGGGTAAGATAATCACTCGGCCTGGCTCATTCTGTTTTCCCCATCTCCGGAGGACTTCTTTTTTGTTGTTCTGTGACTCTGCCAGGCTAACGCCGTGCAACTCCACTGAAAACCTAAAAGAGCCAAAAAGAGTGCATCCCAAAACGGCACCCTATTCCCTAGATAGTGCACTACTTCCTATGGGCCCTGGTCAAAAGTAGTGCACTAAATAAAAGACAAGGATGGCATTTGGGGACGAAGACAAAATGTTTCATGGTGTGGTGCTCCATACTAATTAGAGTTTATCCTCCAGATATGGACAGCTGCTTTTCTCTCTCCTCTCTCCTCTCTCTCTCTCTCTCTCTCTCTCTCTCTGATGTTGTTTTGGCTTGGTGTTAAACTACTTATTTTCTTTTGCAGGAATAGTATTTTACCAGGAATTCCGGGGGTTGGCTTTGCTCAATATATTAATGTTTCTCTTTGGGTAAGTAGTATGCAAAACCCCATTAGTACGGTCTTTTTAAGAATACAGGCCTTGACATTCCCTCTAAATACAGGCCTTGACATTCCACCTGAATACAGGCCTTGACATTCCCTCTAAATACAGGCCTTGACATTCCCTCTAAATACAGGCCTTGACATTCCCTCTAAATACAGGCCTTGACATTCCTCTAAATACAGGCCTTGACATTCCCTCTAAATACAGGCCTTGACATTCCCTCTAAATACAGGCCTTGACATTCCTCAATGTGACATCCAGAGCAGGGACTGTGGATACTTTTCAGTCCCTGTATCTGGTTACTTTTAATGGAGTTTAGTACACCGTCCCAATGAACTCCAGAGACCGTAATCACTCTGAGGGGTCAGATAACTCCAAAATTAACCCCAGAATTGTAAACGCTGTGATTCCAACTCCTTGATTTTTTAGAGTGATATCTGAACATAACCCTCTCTCTGAACTCTTCCAGCTGTCTGCTCTCGTTCATTGGAGTTTTCCTGATAGCCAGAGACAGACCCAAGATCAAGACTGAAAACATAACCTTTATAGCCATGGGGAAAATCCCAGGTAACTATATACTTCTCTTACAACAAATAGAAATGGATGAGAGCATTTTGAAACATCTTGATTTAATATCTAAGACTATATTTCTACAAGTAAAAGAAAACGTCTGGAACTAAATCCTCCGGTCCAACAGTACACATTATTCATTGTAATCCTTGACAAGAACACCCGATTCAACTGGTCAACTAATCATCAGCTCTCAATTAGTTGAAATGAAGTGTTTGTAAAGGGTTACAACGAAACTGTGTACTGGGGGGGGGGCGTACTGGAGGACCGGAGTTGGGCTGCTGGGGGGGTACTGGAGGACCGGAGTTGGGCTGTTGGGGGGGTACTGGAGGACCGGAGTTGGGCTGTTGGGGGGGGTACTGGAGGACCGGAGTTGGGCTGTTGGGGGTACTGGAGGACCGGAGTTGGGCAGTAAACCTGTTCAGATATCCCTCAATAGCCAGGGGGTGAGGTTAACTCTGTTAACATGGTGAATGTGCATTATCCCAGCAGCAGAATAACATGGTGCATGTGCATTATCCCCAGCGGCAGAATAACATGGTGAATGTGCATTATCCCCAAGCAACAGAATAACATGGTGAATGTGCATTATCCCCAAGCAACAGAATAACATGGTGAATGTGCATTATCCCCAAGCAACAGAATAACATGGTGCATGTGCATTATCCCCAAGCAACAGAATAACATGGTGAATGTGCATTATCCCCAAGCAACAGAATAACATGGTGAATGTGCATTATCCCCAGCAGTAGAATAACATGTGAATGTGCATTATCCCCAAACAACAGAATAACATGGTGAATGTGCATTATCCCCAAGCAACAGAATAACATGGTGAATGTGCATTATCCCCCAGCAACAGACCACCTCTCTAACGATCTATATGTGTTGTCTCGTCTCCGCTACAGGGAGAAGATCTAAAGATCAGGTCCAGCCGGAGGCTAAAAGCAACACATACGGATCTCTGGCAGCTAAACTGATGTGTAACAAACCTGGTCCTCAGGACGACTCCTAATGTCAGCCACACCTGTCTGTCTGTGTACAGAGACTACCTGTGTCAACACTATACACACACACACTATATACACACGACACACACACTACACACGACACACACTATACACACACACACACATGCACTATACACACACACACACCTCTCTCCTGGGTTGCCAGACTGAATGACTGACTACAGGGACAAAGTGAGAGCACTGTCTCCATACTGTATTTACAGCAGGATTATGACTGCTTTACTAGGATTTCTGGGAAATGTTTGCTATCTTCTAAATCCCTCCTAATTCCAGGAGTCTTGGGGACTCTGGGGGGGGAAAGTTATCAATTATCAGGGAATTGAACTCTGGTGCTACAGATAGCGAGGAGACATCTCAGGATCCAACCCAAAAATGCACTACAGACACCAATAAAACGTTATTATTTCATTCTCAAGGGAGGTGTCTGTCCTGACGAACCACCGGATTATTCTCTGTTCGTACGAAAGCAACTGTTTGAACGAATTTCTGACGAGACGCTTTTAATATGGTTTCTATCATTGATTTGTTAATAAAACTGGAATGTGGATATTTAAGAAGTTGTTTCTCGAGGTCTCTAAGAACTCTGGCTGGCAAAGCAGGGAATAACGGCGCACTCTACTGGTCGTAACGAGAATTACTATTTAACTACATGAGGGGGCATCTCAAGGCCGGTAGACAACTTTTTAAAACATCAGAAAGTAGGATATTTGTTCAAGCTAATAACCTCGGATATCCAGGCTTCGCTCAACAAGATGAGATTTGGAAGGACGGCCTCAGGACAACACTACACGGAAATGTTTAAATGTGACATATCATTTTCTGAATTGCATTTCAAAGAGGTGTGTAAATCAGTTTAACTGCCATACTGACAGGTAGGGCTGAGCCTAACGTCTTCAGGTGACTCCAATGCTTCCCACAGTTGTCGAAGTTGGCCGTTGGACCATTGGGAAACGGTTGAGCGTGAAAAACCCAGCAGCGTTGCAGTTCTTGACACATTCAAACAGGTGCACCTGGCACCTACAACAGTGAGGGGAAAAAAGTATTTGATCCCCTGCTGATTTTGTACGTTTGCCCACTTTACAAAGAAATGATCAGTCTATAATTTTAATGGCAGGTTTATTTGAACAGTGAGAGACAGAATAACAACAAAATAATCCAGAAAAACGCATGTCAAAAATGTTATAAAATGATTTGCATTTTAATGAGGGAAATAAGTATTTGACCCCTCTGCAAAACATGACTTAGTACTTGGTTGCAAAACCCTTGTTGGCAATCAGAGTTCAGACGTTTCTTGTAGTTGGCCACCAGGTTTGCACACATCTCAGGAGGGATTTTGTCCCACTCCTCTTTGCAGATCTTCTCCAAGTCATTATGGTTTCGAGGCTGCCGTTTGGCAACTCGAACCTTCAGCTCCCTCCACAGATTTTCTATGGGATTAAGGTCTGGAGACTGGCTAGGCCACTCCAGGACCTTAATGTGCTTCTTCTTGAGCCACTCCTTTGTTGCCTTGGCCGTGTGTTTTGGGTCATTGGCCATTTACCCATACACAATCCATGTATCAAGGCTTGAAAATCCTTCTTTAACTTGTCTCCTCACTTTCATCTACACTGATTTGAAGTGGATTTAACAGGTGAAACATCAATAAGGGATCATAGCGCTCACCTGGATTCACCTGGTCAGTCTGTCATGGAAATAATCTAATCCTAATGTCTTGTCAGCTCAGTGAGCACATGTGTGCTGAGGTGCAGAGAATCAGAGCAGGAGGTCAGTCCTGTTAGAATCAGAGCAGGTGGTCAGTCCTGTTAGGGATAGAATCAGAGCAGGAGGTCAGTCCTGTTAGGGTTCGAATCAGAGCAGGTGGTCAGTCCTGTTGGAATCAGAGCAGGAGGTCAGTCCTGTTAGGGATAGAATCAGAGCAGGAGGTCAGTCCTGTTGGAATCAGAGCAGGAGGTCAGTCCTGTTAGAATCAGAGCAGGTGGTCAGTCCTGTTGGAATCAGAGCAGGAGGTCAGTCCTGTTAGGGATAGAATCAGAGCAGGTGGTCAGTCCTGTTAGGGATAGAATCAGAGCAGGTGGTCAGTCCTGTTAGAATCAGAGCAGGAGGTCAGTCCTGTTAGGGATAGAATCAGAGCAGGTGGTCAGTCCTGTTAGGGATAGAATCAGAGCAGGAGGTCAGTCCTGTTGGAATCAGAGCAGG
Organism: Salmo salar; assembly: GCF_905237065.1. Taxonomy (NCBI): domain Eukaryota; kingdom Metazoa; phylum Chordata; class Actinopteri; order Salmoniformes; family Salmonidae; genus Salmo; species Salmo salar. The sequence goes on from NW_025548614.1 coordinate 247,728, forward strand.
AGGTCAGTCCTGTTGGAATCAGAGCAGGAGGTCAGTCCTGTTAGGGATAGAATCAGAGCAGGTGGTCAGTCCTGTTAGGGATAGAATCAGAGCAGGAGGTCAGTCCTGTTGGAATCAGAGCAGGAGGTCAGTCCTGTTAGAATCAGAGCAGGTGGTCAGTCCTGTTAGAATCAGAGCAGGTGGTCAGTCCTGTTAGAATCAGAGCAGGAGGTCAGTCCTGTTAGGGATAGAATCAGAGCAGGTGGTCAGTCCTGTTAGAATCAGAGCAGGAGGTCAGTCCTGTTAGAATCAGAGCAGGTGGTCAGTCCTGTTAGAATCAGAGCAGGAGGTCAGTCCTGTTAGGGTTAGAATCAGAGCAGGTGGTCAGTCCTGTTGGAATCAGAGCAGGAGGTCAGTCCTGTTGGAATCAGAGCAGGAGGTCAGTCCTGTTAGGGATAGAATCAGAGCAGGTGGTCAGTCCTGTTAGGGATAGAATCAGAGCAGGAGGTCAGTCCTGTTAGAATCAGAGCAGGTGGTCAGTCCTGTTGGAATCAGAGCAGGAGGTCAGTCCTGTTAGAATCAGATGTGTACCTAAAACTATAATAATAATACATTTTATTTGGTAGATGCCTTTCAGGATACTCAAGGACATCGTACATAAATATATATTTCATTTAGGCCCATGTAATGAATTTTAAATTATGCTTGAATATTTAAATGGGGGAAAAAATTATAAAACAAACTGCAGCCAATCACCTTATCAGTTTCATAATAAGGGGTGTGTTCTGGCACATGTCACTTACTGCTACCATGTACAGTAGCCGTCTTCCCTGTGGCTCAGTTGGTAGAGCATGGTGTTTACAACGCCAGGGTTGTGGGTTCGACTCCCACGGGGGGCAAGTACAAAAAAAAAATGTATGCATTCACTACTGTATGTCGCTCTGGATAAGAGCGTCTGCTAAATGACTAAAATGTAAATGTCTATCGCTGTGCAGGCTAGGCTAGGCTACGCACCGTTAGCTAGCTAGCTAGGTCTCACTAGACAACTACCATGTGCGGTAAACAGTAGCTATTGCTGTGCAGGCTAGGCTACACACCGCTAGCTAGCTAGGTCTCACTAGACAACTACCATGTGCGGTAAACAGTAGCTATCGCTGTGCAGGCTAGGCTACACACCGCTAGCTAGCTAGGTCTCACTAGACAACTACCATGTGCGGTAAACAGTAGCTATCGCTGTGCAGGCTAGGCTACACACCGCTAGGTCTCACTAGACAACTACCATGTGCGGTAAACAGTAGCTATCGCTGTGCAGGCTAGGCTACACACCGCTAGCTAGCTAGGTCTCACTAGACAACTACCATGTGCGGTAAACAGTAGCTATCGCTGTGCAGGCTAGGCTACACACCGCTAGCTAGCTAGGTCTCACTAGACAACTACCATGTGCGGTAAACAGTAGCTATCGCTGTGCAGGCTAGGCTACAGTAACACAGTGTTTGACAGGGAATAGGCTTTAGGTAACTCAGATTGGTGTAGAGGGATTTATTATTTATTGTCAACCATTTCAATCAAATCCAACAAAGATCTCTTTAAAATAAAATAAAAATAAATGGGAATCGAGGCAAACCAAAGAATGACTGATGTCTTCTCTACAGAGCCGGTACACACACCCAGGGACAATCTGAAGACAGTCCCTTCGATGAAAACAATTATTCAACTCAAAAATTAACTGGCATTTCAACTCCAATGAAAAACCTTACAGTGAATTATTATTATTATCAAGCAAAAGTTCTTCCACTCAACCAATGTGGCATTCAGTATGTGTCATGTTGTGTTGTGTGTTCATGCCAGGCATTTCATAACTAGTACCCCTAACAGAGGTGAGGTGAAGGGAGTCGCACAAGGCACAAGGCTTTTCCTCAGAACACAGTCTGTGGTTTTATATAGCTGGGTCTTAGCGAAGCGGTACTGAACACTCAGTACTCCTCAGACCTCGATGTTGATCTTAGCGAAGCGGTACTGAACACTCAGTACTCCTCAGACCTCGATGTTGATCTTAGCGAAGCGGTACTGAACACTCAGTACTCCTCAGACCTCGATGTTGATCTTAGCGAAGCGGTACTGAACACTCAGTACTCCTCAGACCTCGATGTTGATCTTAGCGAAGCGGTACTGAACACTCAGTACTCCTCAGACCTCGATGTTGATCTTAGCGAAGCGGTATTGCAGTGACCCGGGGTTCCGTAGCAGCACCAGTCCTCTCTGGCTGTCAGGCTGTCTGAGCAGGGTGTGTAGGAGACCAGTAAGACTGAGGAGCCCCAGAGCTTCTCCACAGCCAGCCGACAGGGAGAAGTCCCCCTGGGTCACCCAGCCCAGAGTCACCCTGGAGCAGTGGGAGGTCACGCTGGGCAGGGGCTCCGGCCAGAGACCCAGAGTCAAGGCTGAGGTACTGGAGGAAGAGGGGTTGGTGAGGCTGGGTGAGGAACTAGGATCAGAACCAGGGATTGAGGTAGAAGCAGGGTCAGTCTGCTTGTTTTCAGGTTTGACGGAGGAAGAGGTTGTTCCGGGTTTGTTGTGGTCCTTCTTGCGAGGCCGTTTGACGCGGCTCTTGAAGTGGTCAGTGTGGAGAGGCTCCTGGGGGCCGGTGCAGCCGGGCTCCTTACGTACCAGCTGGAGGTCCTCCGCGGTGGGGACACACACCAGGGCGTGCCGCTCCGGTTGGCCCTTGGTGACGAGGGAGAGACGGGTCCACACCAGGCTGCTGCCGCCGTGTGCCGAGAGGAGAGACGCTGCGACGTTACGGTTGAGTTGTGGCGTTGATCCCAGGTTACGTGCCCTCTGACATTTAGAGGATGTGGGGCGACACCAAGCTGACAGCTGCCTTAGAGACTTCCTGTTCCTGTTGAACACAGAGACAACCAATTAGGGTTCAGTGTTTTATACCGCGGAACCCAATCGTGGCTCAGCGTTTATAAAAAAATACGGCCACTACTTCTAGGAAAGCCATTTTGTATCCTCAGTGCACCAACAAAGTGGTCTTAAAAAGGTATAAAACGTTGTGTTTTTTTTTTTAACCGCTCAGTGATTCACAGAAACCACAACAAACAAAAAAATATGGATTCAGCCAAAACGCAGTAAAATCACAATTTGAGCTCATGAAGTCAGCCATTATTTTATAAACTGTTGATTTTTCGGAGGATAATCTCTCTGATGTAGGACAGTAAATTTGGGTCTGGATGTTCTCATCGTGAAAGGTATGCTGGGTAGGGGTTATGCATCAGAGCTGTCAGACACTACGCTACACTGAAAAAGGTCAAGTCATTGTTAAAACAAGAATAGGGGTTTCATAAAAGGTGAAATGCAATTATTAAACACATTATGAATGAATACTATAAGTTATGCAGAGGAGAGGATGAAACTAATATTAGAGGTAATGAAAAACACTTTCTATTGAGATTCAGGACTCTATTCAGTCTAAGGCTGAAGAGCTACAGATTCAGGACTCTATTCAGTCTAAGGCTGAAGAGCTACAGATTCAGGACTCTATTCAGTCTAAGGCTGAAGAGCTACAGATTCAGGACTCTATCCAGTCTAAGACTGAAGAGCTACAGATTCAGGACTCTATCCAGTCTAAGACTGAGGAGCTACAGATTCAGGACTCTATTAGGCATAAGGCTGAAGAGCTACAGATTCAGGACTCTATTAGGCATAAGGCTGAAGAGCTACAGATTCAGGACTCTATTCAGTCTAAGACTGAAGAGCTACAGATTCAGGACTCTATTCAGTCTAAGACTGAAGAGCTACAGATTCAGGACTCTATTCAGTCTAAGGCTGAAGCGCGACAGATTCAGGACTCTATTCAGTCTAAGGCTGAAGAGCTACAGATTCAGGACTCTATTCAGTCTAAGACTGAAGAGCTACAGATTCAGGACTCTATTCAGTCTAAGGCTGAAGAGCTACAGATTCAGGACTCTATCCAGTCTAAGACTGAAGAGCTACAGATTCAGGACTCTATTCAGTCTAAGACTGAAGAGCTACAGATTCAGGACTCTATTCGGCTGAAGAGCTACAGATTCAGGACTCTATTCAGGACTCTATTCAGTCTAAGACTGAAGAGCTACAGATTCAGGACTCTATTCAGTCTAAGACTGAAGAGCTACAGATTCAGGACTCTATCCAGTCTAAGGCTGAAGAGCTACAGATTCAGGACTCTATTCGGCTGAAGAGCTACAGATTCAGGACTCTATTCAGTCTAAGGCTGAAGAGCTACAGATTCAGGACTCTATCCAGTCTAAGACTGAGGAGCTACAGATTCAGGACTCTATCCAGTCTAAGACTGAAGCGCTATAGAAATTGAAAGATCACTTCCCATCCAGCCGACATATGCCATGTTGGCCCCGGGAATGCAGTCTCCACTTCCGCGTTTAACATTGCCTTTAAACGTCAAATCGCGCTGTAACGCTGAACTACTGCGCTACGGATTGAATAGAGGCCTGACAGGATATAAGGAGGACATTTGACTTAGGAACTTTCCTTACAAAAGATATCATTGCAGGAGGACCAATACAAGTACCAGTCATTTGTGATGTGAAAACACATTGGGCTAAGCAGGAAACTGATAAACTAGTTGAGATATGTCTTCTAGACAGGTTTAGTTGACAACATCGCCAAAATGACGCGCACACTTCAATGAGGCAAGACTAGCTTTTTTAATTTTTATTTATCCGTTATTTTACCCGGTAAGTTGACCAGTCGTTCTGCCCCCTGAACAAGGCAGTTAACCCACTGTTCCCCAGTAGGCCGTCACTGAAAATAATAATTTGTTCTTAACTGACTTGCCTCGTTAAATAAAGGTTAAATAATTTTTTTACAAATAAATTCTAGAGTTTGAATAAACTTCAGACAGTTGTAAGAGATATTGGACACCTCGGAAGTAGTTCCAACAATACATGCCTCATAACCGTTGTAAATCACTACGCCGACCGGATCCTTCTTCCTACCAACGGGGTCCATTATATCCAGATAATGTACACAGCTCAGTGTTTATCCCTTATATATATATATATACTGCTCAAAAAATAAAGGGAACACTTAAACAACACATCCTAGATCTGAATGAATGAAATAATCTTATTAAATACTTTTTTTCTTTACATAGTTGAATGTGCTGACAACAAAATCACACAAAAATAATCAATGGAAATCCAATTTATCAACCCATGGAGGTCTGGATTTGGAGTCACACTCAAAAGAAAACCACACTACAGGCTGATCCAACTTTGATGTAATGTCCTTAAAACAAGTCAAAATGAGTCTCAGTAGTGTGTGTGGCCTCCACGTGCCTATTATATATATATATATATATAGTATCATCCAGAAGTGGCATCTACCTCAAGACCGTGAAGTTACTCTGGGGTGGTGTCACTTCCTGTTCCATTGGTGCGACTGCCTCCTCTCCTCCTTCCTCCTTCACAATCAGCTCCCACTCCTCGGCCAGCTGTTGCCAGGGACAACGGAACGGAGCCAGGCAGCCATGTTTGATGTAATTGGTCCGTTTGGCTGGTGGGCGCCTACAGAGATCAGGGGGGGGGTCATGCTCTGGTCAAACTGTTTTCAGGGCACGAGGGGCAGCGCAGCCGTTTCCGTAACAATAATAGAAAACGCAGTCATTAGCCTCCGCTTGATGAAATTAGCTCAGTTGAAATATCAAACTCAAAGGATAGTTTATATATTAAACTCTCACCAGTAATCTGACTTGAATCTCAACAGTGTTATCACAGATCCTGTATGAATATGTTGGTTATGAGAAGCATTATATACAGTATGGAACCTCCAGAATACCACTGAGTTAGACTTTCTTTATCAAACATTATCAGACCCCCCCTTTTCACCTGGAGTTACATCAGGTGATACCGACCCCTCTCCTCGACACACCTGGAGTTACATCAGGTGATACCGACCCTCTCCTCGACACACCTGGAGTTACATCAGGTGATACCGACCCTCTCCTCAACACACCTGGAGTTACATCAGGTGATACCGACCCTCTCCTCAACACACCTGGAGTTACATCAGGTGATACCGACCCTCTCCTCAACACACCTGGAGTTACATCAGGTGATACCGACCCTCTCCTCAACACACCTGGAGGTACATCAGGTGATACCGACCCTCTCCTCGACACACCTGGAGTTACATCAGGTGATACCGACCCTCTCCTCAACACACCTGGAGTTACATCAGGTGATACCGACCCTCTCCTCGACACACCTGGAGTTACATCAGGTGATACCGACACACCTGGAGTTACATCAGGTGATACCGACACACCTGGAGTTACATCAGGTGATACCGACCCTCTCCTCAACACACCTGGAGTTACATCAGGTGATACCGACCCTCTCCTCAACACACCTGGAGTTAAATCAGGTGATACCGACCCTCTCCTCGACACACCTGGAGTTACATCAGGTGATACCGACACACCTGGAGTTACCTCAGGTGATACCGACCCTCTCCTCGACACACCTGGAGTTACATCAGGTGATACCGACACACCTGGAGTTACATCAGGTGATACCGACACACCTGGAGTTACATCAGGTGATACCGACCCTCTCCTCAACACACCTGGAGTTACATCAGGTGATACCGACCCTCAACACATCAGGTGATACCGACCCTCTCCTCAATACATCAGGTGATACCGACCCTCTCCTCAATACATCAGGTGATACCGACCCTCTCCTCAATACATCAGGTGATACCGACCCTCTCCTCACCTCCTGAACTTGGCCAGCAGCTCAGCCTCCTGCTCTTCCTGGAAGCGTGCTCCAGCAGGGCAGTCTGGGTAGTCGTGGGGAAAGTGAGGCTCTCCTTTATTCTGGGCGTGTTTCAGACTCATCCGCAGCCCTCCGATACGAACTCCTCTATAAACCTGAAAGAGAGGAGAGGGGTACTACTTTAATTACCAGTCCTCTACCTACCTGGAGAGGGGTACTACCTTAATTACCAGTCCTCTACCTACCTGGAGAGGAGGGGGTACTACCTTAATTACCAGTCCTCTACCTACCTGGAGAGGGTTACTACTTTAATTACCAGTCCTCTACCTACCTGGAGAGGAGAGGGGTACTACCTTAATTACCAGTCCTCTACCTACCTGGAGAGGAGAGGGGTACTACCTTAATTACCAGTCCTCTACCTACCTGGAGAGGGTTACTACCTTAATTACCAGTCCTCTACCTACCTGGAGAGGAGAGGGGTACTACCTTAATTACCAGTCCTCTACCTACCTGGAGAGGAGAGGGGTTACTACCTTAATTACCAGTCCTCTACCTACCTGGAGAGGAGGGGGTACTACCTTAATTACCAGTCCTCTACCTACCTGGAGAGGAGAGGGGTACTACCTTAATTACCAGTCCTCTACCTACCTGGAGAGGAGAGGGTTACTACCTTAATTACCAGTCCTCTACCTACCTGGAGAGGGGTACTACCTTAATTACCAGTCCTCTACCTACCTGGAGAGGAGAGGGGTTACTACCTTAATTACCAGTCCTCTACCTACCTGGAGAGGGGTACTACCTTAATTACCAGTCCTCTACCTACCTGGAGAGGAGAGGGGTACTACCTTAATTACCAGTCCTCTACCTACCTGGAGAGGAGAGGGGTACTACTTTAATTACCAGTCCTCTACCTACCTGGAGAGGGGTACTACCTTAATTACCAGTCCTCTACCTACCTGGAGAGGGGTACTACCTTAATTACCAGTCCTCTACCTACCTGGAGAGGAGAGGGTTACTACCTTAATTACCAGTCCTCTACCTACCTGGAGAGGAGAGGGTTACTACCTTAATTACCAGTCCTCTACCTACCTGGAGAGGAGAGGGGTACTACCTTAATTACCAGTCCTCTACCTACCTGGAGAGGGGTACTACCTTAATTACCAGTCCTCTACCTACCTGGAGAGGAGAGGGTTACTACCTTAATTACCAGTCCTCTACCTACCTGGAGAGGAGAGGGGTACTACCTTAATTACCAGTCCTCTACCTACCTGGAGAGGGGTACTACCTTAATTACCAGTCCTCTACCTACCTGGAGAGGAGAGGGGTACTACCTTAATTACCAGTCCTCTACCTACCTGGAGAGGAGAGGGGTACTACCTTAATTACCAGTCCTCTACCTACCTGGAGAGGAGAGGGGTACTACCTTAATTACCAGTCCTCTACCTACCTGGAGAGGAGAGGGGTACTACCTTAATTACCAGTCCTCTACCTACCTGGAGAGGAGAGGGGTACTACCTTAATTACCAGTCCTCTACCTACCTGGAGAGGAGAGGGGTACTACCTTAATTAACAGTCCTCTACCTACCTGGAGAGGAGAGGGGTACTACCTTAATTACCAGTCCTCTACCTACCTGGAGAGGGTTACTACCTTAATTACCAGTCCTCTACCTACCTGGAGAGGAGAGGGGTACTACCTTAATTACCAGTCCTCTACCTACCTGGAGAGGAGAGGGTTACTACCTTAATTACCAGTCCTCTACCTACCTGGAGAGGAGAGGGGTACTACCTTAATTACCAGTCCTCTACCTACCTGGAGAGGGGTACTACCTTAATTACCAGTCCTCTACCTACCTGGAGAGGAGAGGGTTACTACCTTAATTACCAGTCCTCTACCTACCTGGAGAGGAGAGGGGTACTACCTTAATTACCAGTCCTCTACCTACCTGGAGAGGAGAGGGTTACTACCTTAATTACCAGTCCTCTACCTACCTGGAGAGGAGAGGGGTACTACCTTAATTACCAGTCCTCTACCTACCTGGAGAGGAGAGGGTTACTACCTTAATTACCAGTCCTCTACCTACCTGGAGAGGAGAGGGGTACTACCTTAATTACCAGTCCTCTACCTACCTGGAGAGGAGAGGGGTACTACCTTAATTACCAGTCCTCTACCTACCTGGAGAGGAGAGGGTTACTACCTTAATTACCAGTCCTCTACCTACCTGGAGAGGGGTACTACCTTAATTACCAGTCCTCTACCTACCTGGAGAGGAGAGGGTTACTACCTTAATTACCAGTCCTCTACCTACCTGGAGAGGAGAGGGTTACTACCTTAATTACCAGTCCTCTACCTACCTGGAGAGGAGAGGGGTACTACCTTAATTACCAGTCCTCTACCTACCTGGAGAGGGTTACTACCTTAATTACCAGTCCTCTACCTACCTGGAGAGGGTTACTACCTTAATTACCAGTCCTCTACCTACCTGGAGAGGGTTACTACCTTAATTACCAGTCCTCTACCTACCTGGAGAGGGGTACTACCTTAATTACCAGTCCTCTACCTACCTGGAGAGGAGAGGGGTACTACCTTAATTACCAGTCCTCTACCTACCTGGAGAGGGGGTACTACCTTAATTACCAGTCCTCTACCTACCTGGAGAGGAGAGGGGTACTACCTTAATTACCAGTCCTCTACCTACCTGGAGAGGGGTACTACCTTAATTACCAGTCCTCTACCTACCTGGAGAGGAGAGGGGTACTACCTTAATTACCAGTCCTCTACCTACCTGGAGAGGAGAGGGGTACTACCTTAATTACCAGTCCTCTACCTACCTGGAGAGGAGAGGGGTACTACCTTAATTACCAGTCCTCTACCTACCTGGAGAGGAGAGGGTTACTACCTTAATTACCAGTCCTCTACCTACCTGGAGAGGGGTACTACCTTAATTACCAGTCCTCTACCTACCTGGAGAGGAGAGGGGTACTACCTTAATTACCAGTCCTCTACCTACCTGGAGAGGGGTACTACCTTAATTACCAGTCCTCTACCTACCTGGAGAGGAGAGGGTACTACCTTAATTACCAGTCCTCTACCTACCTGGAGAGGAGAGGGTACTACCTTAATTACCAGTCCTCTACCTACCTGGAGAGGAGGGGTACTACCTTAATTACCAGTCCTCTACCTACCTGGAGAGGAGAGGGGTACTACCTTAATTACCAGTCCTCTACCTACCTGGAGAGGGGTACTACCTTAATTACCAGTCCTCTACCTACCTGGAGAGGAGAGGGGTACTACCTTAATTACCAGTCCTCTACCTACCTGGAGAGGAGAGGGGTACTACCTTAATTACCAGTCCTCTACCTACCTGGAGAGGAGAGGGTTACTACCTTAATTACCAGTCCTCTACCTACCTGGAGAGGAGAGGGGTACTACCTTAATTACCAGTCCTCTACCTACCTGGAGAGGAGTACTACTTTAATTACCAGCCCTCTACCTACCTGGAGAGGAGAGGGGTACTACCTTAATTACCAGTCCTCTACCTACCTGGAGAGGGGTACTACCTTAATTACCAGTCCTCTACCTACCTGGAGAGAGGGGTACTACCTTAATTACCAGTCCTCTACCTACCTGGAGAGGGGTACTACCTTAATTACCAGTCCTCTACCTACCTGGAGAGGAGAGGGGTACTACCTTAATTACCAGTCCTCTACCTACCTGGAGAGGAGAGGACTACCTTAATTACCAGTCCTCTACCTACCTGGAGAGGAGAGGGGTACTACCTTAATTACCAGTCCTCTACCTACCTGGAGAGGAGAGGGGTACTACCTTAATTACCAGTCCTCTACCTACCTGGAGAGGAGAGGGGTACTACCTTAATTACCAGTCCTCTACCTACCTGGAGAGGAGAGGGGTACTACCTTAATTACCAGTCCTCTACCTACCTGGAGAGGAGAGGGGTACTACCTTAATTACCAGTCCTCTACCTACCTGGAGAGGAGAGGGGTACTACCTTAATTACCAGTCCTCTACCTACCTGGAGAGGAGAGGGGTACTACCTTAATTACCAGTCCTCTACCTACCTGGAGAGGAGAGGGTTACTACTTTAATTACCAGTCCTCTACCTACCTGGAGAGGAGAGGGGTACTACCTTAATTACCAGTCCTCTACCTACCTGGAGAGGAGAGGGGTACTACCTTAATTACCAGTCCTCTACCTACCTGGAGAGGAGAGGGTTACTACCTTAATTACCAGTCCTCTACCTACCTGGAGGAGAGGGGTACTACCTTAATTACCAGTCCTCTACCTACCTGGAGAGGAGAGGGGTACTACCTTAATTACCAGTCCTCTACCTACCTGGAGGAGAGGGGTACTACCTTAATTACCAGTCCTCTACCTACCTGGAGAGGGGGTACTACCTTAATTACCAGTCCTCTACCTACCTGGAGAGGGGTACTACCTTAATTACCAGTCCTCTACCTACCTGGAGAGGAGAGGGGTACTACCTTAATTACCAGTCCTCTACCTACCTGGAGAGGAGAGGGGTACTACCTTAATTACCAGCCCTCTACCTACCTGGAGAGGAGAGGGGTACTACCTTAATTACCAGTCCTCTACCTACCTGGAGAGGAGGGGTACTACCTTAATTACCAGTCCTCTACCTACCTGGAGAGGAGAGGGGTACTACCTTAATTACCAGTCCTCTACCTACCTGGAGAGGAGAGGGTTACTACCTTAATTACCAGTCCTCTACCTACCTAGGAGAGGGGTACTACCTTAATTACCAGCCCTCTACCTACCTGGAGAGGAGGGGTACTACCTTAATTACCAGTCCTCTACCTACCTGGAGAGGAGAGGGGTACTACCTTAATTACCAGTCCTCTACCTACCTGGAGAGGAGAGGGTTACTACCTTAATTACCAGCCCCTCTACCTACCTGGAGAGGAGAGGGTTACTACCTTAATTACCAGTCCTCTACCTACCTGGAGAGGAGAGGGTTACTACCTTAATTACCAGTCCTCTACCTACCTGGAGAGGAGAGGGGTACTACCTTAATTACCAGTCCTCTACCTACCTGGAGAGGAGAGGGGTACTACCTTAATTACCAGTCCTCTACCTACCTGGAGAGGAGAGGGGTACTACCTTAATTACCAGTCCTCTACCTACCTGGAGAGGAGAGGGGTACTACCTTAATTACCAGTCCTCTACCTACCTGGAGAGGAGAGGGGTACTACCTTAATTACCAGTCCTCTACCTACCTGGAGAGGAGGGGGTACTACCTTAATTACCAGTCCTCTACCTACCTGGAGAGGAGAGGGGTACTACCTTAATTACCAGTCCTCTACCTACCTGGAGAGGAGGGGTTACTACCTTAATTACCAGTCCTCTACCTACCTGGAGAGGAGAGGGGTACTACCTTAATTACCAGTCCTCTACCTACCTGGAGAGGGGTACTACCTTAATTACCAGTCCTCTACCTACCTGGAGAGGAGAGGGGTACTACCTTAATTACCAGTCCTCTACCTACCTGGAGAGAGAGGGGTTACTACCTTAATTACCAGTCCTCTACCTACCTGGAGAGGAGAGGGGTACTACCTTAATTACCAGTCCTCTACCTACCTGGAGAGGAGAGGGGTACTACCTTAATTACCAGTCCTCTACCTACCTGGAGAGGAGAGGGTTACTACCTTAATTACCAGTCCTCTACCTACCTGGAGAGGAGGGGTACTACCTTAATTACCAGTCCTCTACCTACCTGGAGAGGAGAGGGGTACTACCTTAATTACCAGTCCTCTACCTACCTGGAGAGGAGAGGGGTACTACCTTAATTACCAGTCCTCTACCTACCTGGAGAGGAGAGGGGTACTACCTTAATTACCAGTCCTCTACCTACCTGGAGAGGAGAGGGGTACTACCTTAATTACCAGTCCTCTACCTACCTGGAGAGGAGGGGTACTACCTTAATTACCAGTCCTCTACCTACCTGGAGAGGAGAGGGGTACTACCTTAATTACCAGTCCTCTACCTACCTGGAGAGGGGTACTACCTTAATTACCAGTCCTCTACCTACCTGGAGAGGAGAGGGTACTACCTTAATTACCAGTCCTCTACCTACCTGGAGAGGGGTACTACCTTAATTACCAGTCCTCTACCTACCTGGAGAGGAGAGGGGTACTACCTTAATTACCAGTCCTCTACCTACCTGGAGAGGGGTACTACCTTAATTACCAGTCCTCTACCTACCTGGAGAGGGGTACTACCTTAATTACCAGTCCTCTACCTACCTGGAGAGGGGTACTACCTTAATTACCAGTCCTCTACCTACCTGGAGAGGAGAGGGGTACTACCTTAATTACCAGTCCTCTACCTACCTGGAGAGGGGTACTACCTTAATTACCAGTCCTCTACCTACCTGGAGAGGGTTACTACCTTAATTACCAGTCCTCTACCTACCTGGAGAGGAGAGGGGTACTACCTTAATTACCAGTCCTCTACCTACCTGGAGAGGAGAGGGGTACTACCTTAATTACCAGTCCTCTACCTACCTGGAGAGGAGAGGGGTACTACCTTAATTACCAGTCCTCTACCTACCTGGAGAGGAGGGGTTACTACCTTAATTACCAGTCCTCTACCTACCTGGAGAGGGGTACTACCTTAATTACCAGTCCTCTACCTACCTGGAGAGGAGAGGGGTACTACCTTAATTACCAGTCCTCTACCTACCTGGAGAGGAGAGGGGTACTACCTTAATTACCAGTCCTCTACCTACCTGGAGAGGGGTACTACCTTAATTACCAGTCCTCTACCTACCTGGAGAGGAGAGGGGTACTACCTTAATTACCAGTCCTCTACCTACCTGGAGAGGGGTACTACCTTAATTACCAGTCCTCTACCTACCTGGAGAGGAGAGGGGTACTACCTTAATTACCAGTCCTCTACCTACCTGGAGAGGAGAGGGGTACTACCTTAATTACCAGTCCTCTACCTACCTGGAGGAGGGGTACTACCTTAATTACCAGTCCTCTACCTACCTGGAGAGGAGAGGGGTACTACCTTAATTACCAGTCCTCTACCTACCTGGAGAGAGGGGTACTACCTTAATTACCAGTCCTCTACCTACCTGGAGAGGGGTACTACCTTAATTACCAGTCCTCTACCTACCTGGAGAGGGGTACTACCTTAATTACCAGTCCTCTACCTACCTGGAGAGGAGAGGGGTACTACCTTAATTACCAGTCCTCTACCTACCTGGAGAGGAGAGGGGTACTACCTTAATTACCAGTCCTCTACCTACCTGGAGAGGGGTACTACCTTAATTACCAGTCCTCTACCTACCTGGGAGGAGAGGGGTACTACCTTAATTACCAGTCCTCTACCTACCTGGGAGAGGGGTACTACCTTAATTACCAGTCCTCTACCTACCTGGAGAGGAGAGGGGTACTACCTTAATTACCAGTCCTCTACCTACCTGGAGAGGAGAGGGGTACTACCTTAATTACCAGTCCTCTACCTACCTGGAGAGGAGAGGGGTACTACCTTAATTACCAGTCCTCTACCTACCTGGAGAGGGGTACTACCTTAATTACCAGTCCTCTACCTACCTGGGGAGAGGGGTACTACCTTAATTACCAGTCCTCTACCTACCTGGAGGAGGGGTACTACCTTAATTACCAGTCCTCTACCTACCTGGAGAGGAGAGGGGTACTACCTTAATTACCAGTCCTCTACCTACCTGGAGAGGAGAGGGGTACTACCTTAATTACCAGTCCTCTACCTACCTGGAGAGGGGTACTACCTTAATTACCAGTCCTCTACCTACCTGGAGGAGAGGGGTACTACCTTAATTACCAGTCCTCTACCTACCTGGAGAGGAGAGGGGTTACTACCTTAATTACCAGTCCTCTACCTACCTGGAGGAGAGGGTTACTACCTTAATTACCAGTCCTCTACCTACCTGGAGAGGAGAGGGGTACTACCTTAATTACCAGTCCTCTACCTACCTGGAGAGGAGAGGGTTACTACCTTAATTACCAGTCCTCTACCTACCTGGAGAGGAGAGGGTTACTACCTTAATTACCAGTCCTCTACCTACCTGGAGAGGGGTACTACCTTAATTACCAGTCCTCTACCTACCTGGAGAGGAGAGGGTACTACCTTAATTACCAGTCCTCTACCTACCTGGAGAGGGGTACTACCTTAATTACCAGTCCTCTACCTACCTGGAGAGGAGAGGGGTACTACCTTAATTACCAGTCCTCTACCTACCTGGAGAGGGGTACTACCTTAATTACCAGTCCTCTACCTACCTGGAGAGGAGAGGGGTACTACCTTAATTACCAGTCCTCTACCTACCTGGAGAGGAGAGGGGTACTACCTTAATTACCAGTCCCTCTACCTACCTGGAGAGGGGGGTACTACCTTAATTACCAGTCCTCTACCTACCTGGAGAGGAGAGGGGTACTACCTTAATTACCAGTCCTCTACCTACCTGGAGAGGAGAGGGGTACTACCTTAATTACCAGTCCTCTACCTACCTGGAGAGGAGAGGGGTACTACCTTAATTACCAGTCCTCTACCTACCTGGAGAGGGGTACTACCTTAATTACCAGTCCTCTACCTACCTGGAGAGGAGAGGGGTACTACCTTAATTACCAGTCCTCTACCTACCTGGAGAGGGGTACTACCTTAATTACCAGTCCTCTACCTACCTGGAGAGGAGAGGGGTACTACCTTAATTACCAGTCCTCTACCTACCTGGAGAGGGGTACTACCTTAATTACCAGTCCTCTACCTACCTGGAGAGGAGAGGGGTACTACCTTAATTACCAGTCCTCTACCTACCTGGAGAGGAGAGGGTTACTACCTTAATTACCAGTCCTCTACCTACCTGGAGAGGAGAGGGGTTACTACCTTAATTACCAGTCCTCTACCTACCTGGAGAGGAGAGGGGTACTACCTTAATTACCAGTCCTCTACCTACCTGGAGAGGAGAGGGGTACTACCTTAATTACCAGTCCTCTACCTACCTGGAGAGGGGTACTACCTTAATTACCAGTCCTCTACCTACCTGGAGAGGAGAGGGGTACTACCTTAATTACCAGTCCTCTACCTACCTGGAGAGGGGTACTACTTTAATTACCAGTCCTCTACCTACCTGGAGAGGAGAGGGGTACTACCTTAATTACCAGTCCTCTACCTACCTGGAGAGGAGAGGGGTACTACCTTAATTACCAGTCCTCTACCTACCTGGAGAGGGTTACTACCTTAATTACCAGTCCTCTACCTACCTGGAGAGGGGTACTACCTTAATTACCAGTCCTCTACCTACCTGGAGAGGAGAGGGGTACTACCTTAATTACCAGTCCTCTACCTACCTGGAGAGGGTTACTACTTTAATTACCAGTCCTCTACCTACCTGGAGAGGGGTACTACTTTAATTACCAGTCCTCTACCTACCTGGAGAGGAGAGGGGTACTACCTTAATTACCAGTCCTCTACCTACCTGGAGAGGAGAGGGGTACTACCTTAATTACCAGTCCTCTACCTACCTGGAGAGGAGAGGGGTACTACCTTAATTACCAGTCCTCTACCTACCTGGAGAGGAGAGGGGTACTACCTTAATTACCAGTCCTCTACCTACCTGGAGAGGGGTACTACCTTAATTACCAGTCCTCTACCTACCTGGAGAGGAGAGGGGTACTACCTTAATTACCAGTCCTCTACCTACCTGGAGAGGGGTACTACCTTAATTACCAGTCCTCTACCTACCTGGAGAGGAGAGGGGTACTACTTTAATTACCAGTCCTCTACCTACCTGGAGAGGGGTACTACCTTAATTACCAGTCCTCTACCTACCTGGAGAGGAGAGGGTTACTACCTTAATTACCAGTCCTCTACCTACCTGGAGAGGAGAGGGGTACTACCTTAATTACCAGTCCTCTACCTACCTGGAGAGGGGTACTACCTTAATTACCAGTCCTCTACCTACCTGGAGAGGGGTACTACTTTAATTACCAGTCCTCTACCTACCTGGAGAGGGGTACTACTTTAATTACCAGTCCTCTACCTACCTGGAGAGGGTTACTACCTTAATTACCAGTCCTCTACCTACCTGGAGAGGAGAGGGGTACTACCTTAATTACCAGTCCTCTACCTACCTGGAGAGGAGAGGGGTACTACCTTAATTACCAGTCCTCTACCTACCTGGAGAGGAGAGGGGTACTACTTTAATTACCAGTCCTCTACCTACCTGGAGAGGAGAGGGGTACTACCT
Organism: Salmo salar; assembly: GCF_905237065.1. NCBI lineage: Eukaryota > Metazoa > Chordata > Actinopteri > Salmoniformes > Salmonidae > Salmo > Salmo salar. The sequence continues at coordinate 264,754 of NW_025548614.1, forward strand.
TAATTACCAGTCCTCTACCTACCTGGAGAGGAGAGGGGTACTACCTTAATTACCAGTCCTCTACCTACCTGGAGAGGGTTACTACCTTAATTACCAGTCCTCTACCTACCTGGAGAGGAGAGGGGTACTACCTTAATTACCAGTCCTCTACCTACCTGGAGAGGGTTACTACTTTAATTACCAGTCCTCTACCTACCTGGAGAGGAGAGGGGTACTACCTTAATTACCAGTCCTCTACCTACCTGGAGAGGGTTACTACTTTAATTACCAGTCCTCTACCTACCTGGAGAGGAGAGGGGTACTACCTTAATTACCAGTCCTCTACCTACCTGGAGAGGAGAGGGGTACTACCTTAATTACCAGTCCTCTACCTACCTGGAGAGGAGAGGGGTACTACCTTAATTACCAGTCCTCTACCTACCTGGAGAGGAGAGGGGTACTACCTTAATTACCAGTCCTCTACCTACCTGGAGAGGAGAGGGGTACTACCTTAATTACCAGTCCTCTACCTACCTGGAGAGGAGAGGGGTACTACCTTAATTACCAGTCCTCTACCTACCTGGAGAGGAGAGGGTTACTACCTTAATTACCAGTCCTCTACCTACCTGGAGAGGAGAGGGGTACTACCTTAATTACCAGTCCTCTACCTACCTGGAGAGGGTTACTACCTTAATTACCAGTCCTCTACCTACCTGGAGAGGAGAGGGTTACTACCTTAATTACCAGTCCTCTACCTACCTGGAGAGGGGTACTACCTTAATTACCAGTCCTCTACCTACCTGGAGAGGGGTACTACCTTAATTACCAGTCCTCTACCTACCTGGAGAGGAGAGGGGTACTACCTTAATTACCAGTCCTCTACCTACCTTGAGAGGAGAGGAGAGGGGGGTCGACCAGACATGTTTGTAGTAATTAGTCTACTTAAAGGGGCTCCTCAAAAAGCACTATAACCACATATTCTATGGCCTTTGGTCTAAAGTAGTGCCCTATATAGGGAATAGGGTGCCATTGGGTCCTGGTCTAAAGTAGTGCCCTATATAGGGAATAGGGTGCCATTGGGTCCTGGTCTAAAGTAGTGCCCTATATAGGGAATAGGGTGCCATTGGGTCCTGGTCTAAAGTAGTGCCCTATATAGGAAATAGGGTGCCATTGGGTCCTGGTCTAGAGTAGTGTACTATATAGGGAATAGGGTGCCATTGGGTCCTGGTCTAAAGTAGTGCCCTATATAGGGAATAGGGTGCCATTGGGTCCTGGTCTAGAGTAGTGTACTATATAGGGAATAGGGTGCCATTGGGTCCTGGTCTAAAGTAGTGCCCTATATAGGGAATAGGGTGCCATTGGGTCCTGGTCTAGAGTAGTGTACTATATAGGGAAGGTGTAGTCCATACCAGAGGGACCCAGAAGGCCATACCCCAGGCTTTGGGTAGCAGCAGGTCCCAGCCAGTCCCCCAGGACCCCATCTCTGTTCCCTGGCTCTTCCCAGACTGCTGCACCAGTAGGACGGGTACTCTACCCTGCAGAGGGGTGGGTAGTCTGGAGCCTGGGACCAGAACATCATTACGCAGTCTGTTGACTTCCTGCAGACAGAGAGAAGACTGATATGGGAGACAACCCACATTTCCATCTGAAGTTTTTATGCGAGTTAGACCGGATGAAAATAAAATCACCACAGGTGTGATACAATTTCACAAAATGTCAACAGAAAAACGTTCCTGAGACATGGTGTGATGTTTTTGATGTTGTTAAAAATGTATTATCTCAGGCCATGGTATGCTGCGTCGTACGACCACGTGGTAAACCTGGAGTCAGGCCATGGTATGCTGCGTCGTACGACCACGTGGTAAAGCTGGAGTCAGGCCATGGTATGCTGCGTCGTACGACCACGTGGTAAACCTGGGAGAATGTTCCAGAACCTGACAGTGAACTGTTGTCTATAGAGAATGTTCCAGAACCTGTCAGTGAACTGTTGTCTATAGAGAATGTTCCAGAACCTGTCAGTGAACTGTTGTCTATAGAGAATGTTCCAGAACCTGTCAGTGAACTGTTGTCTATAGAGAATGTTCCAGAACCTGACAGTGAACTGTTGTCTATAGAGAATGTTCCAGAACCTGACAGTGAACTGTTGTCTAGAGAGAATGTTCCAGAACCTGTCAGTGAACTGTTGTCTATAGAGAATGTTCCAGAACCTGACAGTGAACTGTTGTCTATAGAGAATGTTCCAGAACCTGTCAGTGAACTGTTGTCTATAGAGAATGTTCCAGAACCTGACAGTGAACTGTTGTCTATAGAGAATGTTCCAGAACCTGACAGTGAACTGTTGTCTAGAGAGAATGTTCCAGAACCTGTCAGTGAACTGTTGTCTATAGAGAATGTTCCAGAACCTGACAGTGAACTGTTGTCTATAGAGAATGTTCCAGAACCTGTCAGTGAACTGTTGTCTATAGAGAATGTTCCAGAACCTGACAGTGAACTGTTGTCTAGAGAGAATGTTCCAGAACCTGACAGTGAACTGTTGTCTAGAGAGAATGTTCCAGAACCTGTCAGTGAACTGTTGTCTATAGAGAATGTTCCAGAACCTGACAGTGAACTGTTGTCTATAGAGAATGTTCCAGAACCTGTCAGTGAACTGTTGTCTATAGAGAATGTTCCAGAACCTGTCAGTGAACTGTTGTCTATAGAGAATGTTCCAGAACCTGACAGTGAACTGTTGTCTATAGAGAATGTTCCAGAACCTGTCAGTGAACTGTTGTCTATAGAGAATGTTCCAGAACCTGTCAGGAAACTGTGAATGCGATGGAAACCCATCTAACTTGTATTGTTTAATCACTACATGGGAATTTAACAACAGAAGGTATTTTTACGTGCACTACGTCATCACACACAGCCTTTTATCTGCAACAAGTCAATGTGATGGAAACACATCTGGTGGGAAAATGTGCATATCGTTTTTATATTCACATGAAAATCTGTTGCCAATTGGATAGAAACCGAGGTACAGATGCAGTCAAGGATTCAATTCAACAGCAGCGTGGATTCTTGAAGGACAATCAAACACGAGGAAAAAATATTGATCTCTTCTTCCTGGGTAGAGTCTCCATACATTTAGTGTTTCTACTTCCTGGGTAGAGTCTCCATACATTTAGTGTCTCTACTTCCTGGGTAGAGTCTCCATACATTTAGTGTTTCTACTTCCTGGGTAGAGTCTCCATACATTTAGTGTCTCTACTTCCTGGGTAGAGTCTCCATACATTTAGTGTCTCTACTTCCTGGGTAGAGTCTCCATACATTTAGTGTCTCTACTTCCTGGGTAGAGTCTCCATACATTTAGTGTCTCTACTTCCTGGGTAGAGTCTCCATACATTTAGTGTCTCTACTTCCTGGGTAGAGTCTCCATACATTTAGTGTTTCTACTTCCTGGGTAGAGTCTCCATACATTTAGTGTCTCTTCTTCCTGGGTAAAGTCTCCATACATTTAGTGTCTCTACTTCCTGGGTAGAGTCTCCATACATTTAGTGTCTCTACTTCCTGGGTAGAGTCTCCATACATTTAGTGTCTCTACTTCCTGGGTAGAGTCTCCATACATTTAGTGTCTCTACTTCCTGGGTAGAGTCTCCATACATTTAGTGTCTCTACTTCCTGGGTAAAGTCTCCATACATTTAGTGTCTCTTCTTCCTGGGTAGAGTCTCCATACATTTAGTGTCTCTACTTCCTGGGTAAAGTCTCCATACATTTAGTGTCTCTTCTTCCTGGGTAGAGTCTCCATACATTTAGTGTCTCTTCTTCCTGGGTAGAGTCTCCATACATTTAGTGTCTCTACTTCCTGGGTAGAGTCTCCATACATTTAATGTCTCTACTTCCTGGGTAGAGTCTCCATACATTTAGTGTCTCTACTTCCTGGGTAGAGTCTCCATACATTTAGTGTCTCTACTTCCTGGGTAAAGTCTCCATACATTTAGTGTCTCTTCTTCCTGGGTAGAGTCTCCTGGAGGGGGACATACATTTAGTAAATGATATATTAGACAGACATGTTGCTATGGTTCAGTACCTGGTCTGTCATCTTGTTGTGTGTGACGTTGTCGCGGACAGACCGGTCCCACAGGGAACTCTGGCTGAGGGGTTCAGGGATCCCCTTCAACATCAGTTCCCTCCTCCTCTCCTCGTTCACTCCTGAAACAACATGGCAGAGGGCATACTGCCGTATGACCAGGTACTCAGGAGAGTCACCGAACTGAGTTGAGTAGGCCAGAGGAAGAACACAACTAGTTGGTAACATCTACAGCTTCACCTAGTAGCTCTATAGGCCTACAGTGGGGGGGGAAGTATTTGATCCCCTGCTGATTTTGTACGTTTGCCCACTGACAAAGAAATGATCAGTCTATAATTTTAATGGTAGGTTTATTTGAACAGTGAGAGACAGAATAACAACAAAAATATCCAGAAAAACGCATGTCAGAAATGTTATAAATTGATTTGCATTTTAATGAGGGAAATAAGTATTTGACCCCCTCTCAAATCAGAAAGATTTCTGGCTCCCAGGTGTCTTTTATACAGGTAACGAGCTGAGATTAGGAGCACACTCTTAAAGGGAATGCTCCTAACCGCAGCTTGTTACCTGTAAAAAAGACACCTGTCCACAGAAGCAATCAGATTCCAAACTCTCCACCATGGCCAAGACCAAAGAGCTCTCCAAGGATGTCAGGGACAAGATTGTAGAACTACACAAGGCTGGAATGGGCTACAAGACCATCGCCAAGCAGCTTAGTGAGAAGGTGACAACATTCGGTGCGATTATTCGCAAATGGAAGAAACACAAAAGAACTGTCAATATCCCTCGGCCTGGGGCTCCATGCAAGATCTCATCTCGCGGAGTTGCAATGATCATGAGAACGGTGAGGAATCAGCCCAGAACTACACGGGAGGATCTTGTCAATGATCTCAAGGCAGCTGGGACCATAGTCACCAAGAAAACAATTGGTAACACACTACGCCGTGAAGGACTGAAATCCTGCAGCACCAGCAAGGTCCCCCTGCTCAAGAATACATATACAGGCCCGTCTGAAGTATGCCAATGAACATCTGAATGACTCAGAGGACAACTGGTGAAAGTGTTGTGGTCAGATGAGACCAAAATAGAGCTCTTTGACATCAACTCAACTCGCCGTGTTTGGTGGAGGAGGAATGCTGCCTATGACCCCAAGAACACCATCCCCACCGTCAAACATGGAGGTGGAAACATTATGCTTTGGGGGTGTTTTTCTGCTAAGGGGACAGGACAACTTCACCGCATCAAAGGGACGATGGACGGGGCCATGTACCGTCAAATCTTGGGTGAAAACCTCCTTCCCTCAGCCAGGGCATTGAAAATGGGTCGTGGATGGGTATTCCAGCATGACAATGACCCAAAACACACGGCCAAGGCAACAAAGGAGTGGCTCAAGAAGAAGCACATTAAGGTCCTGGAGTGGCCTAGCCAGTCTCCAGACCTTAATCCCACAGAAAATCTGTGGAGGGAGCTGAAGGTTCGAGTTGCCATCCGTCAGCCTCGAAACCTTAATGACTTGGAGAAGATCTGCAAAGAGGAGTGGGACAAAATCCCTCCTGAGATTTGTGCAAACCTGGTGGCCAACTACAAGAAACGTCTGACCTCTGTGATTGCCAACAAGGGTTTTGCCACCAAGTACTAAGTCATGTTTTGCAGAGGAGGTCAAATACTTATTTCCCTCATTAAAATGCAAAGCATTTTATAACATTTTTGACATGCGTTTTTTCAGGATTTTTGTTGTTGTTATTCAGTCTCTCACTGTTCAAATAAACCTGCCATTAAAATTATAGACTGATCATTTCTTTGTCAGTGGGCAAACGTACAAAATCAGCAGGGGATCAAATACTTTTTTCCCCCCACTGTACATCCATTAAATAAGGAAGTGGATGATGCAACACCCAGCCAGGTACTAAAAGGTAAATAAGGAAGTGGATGATGCAACCCCCAGCCAGGCAACAAAAGGTAAATAAGGAAGTGGATGATGCAACCCCCAGCCAGGCAACAAAAGGTAAATAAGGAAGTGGATGATGCAACACCCAGCCAGGTACTAAAAGTTAAATAAGGAAGTGGATGACGCAACACCCAGCCAGGCAACAAAAGGTAAATAAGGAAGTGGGTGATGCAACCCTCAGCCAGGTACTAAAAACGTAAATAAGGAAGTGGGTGTGAACATCTGAGGGCGTGGTCTGAGCACAGGGCCCTGCCAGGATTCGAACCTGGGACATCTGCATGGACGAGCAGAGGCTCCCCAGGAGCACAGGACCGGAGAAATACCACAACCAGCCTCAGACAGGACCAGAGAAATACCACAACCAGCCTCAGACAGGACCAGAGAAATACCACAACCAGCCTCAGACAGGACCAGAGAAATACCACAACCAGCCTCAGACAGGACCAGAGAAATACCACAACCAGCCTCAGACAGGACCAGAGAAATACCACAACCAGCCTCAGACAGGACCAGAGAAATACCACAACCAGCCTCAGACAGGACCGGAGAAATACCACAACCAGCCTCAGACAGGACCAGAGAAATACCACAACCAGCCTCAGACAGGACCGGAGAAATACCACAACCAGCCTCAGACAGGACCGGAGAAATACCACAACCAGCCTCAGACAGGACCGGAGAAATACCACAACCAGCCTCAGACAGGACCAGAGAAATACCACAACCAGCCTCAGACAGGACCGGAGAAATACCACAACCAGCCTCAGACAGGACGGAGAAATACCACAACCAGCCTCAGACAGGACCGGAGAAATACCACAACCAGCCTCAGACAGGACCGGAGAAATACCACAACCAAGAAGAGCAGAGAATGACCCACAGAACCTCCCCTACCCACAAAGCCTCAGGACCCTATTACCATCACAAAACACAGGGTCCTGTTCAGCTGGGAACAATCTATTACACTTTCTTGCATGCGTTCTTATTAAATATCAGGTAGAAGGCTACCTCACAGTTTCACTCTGATTGAAAAGGTTGTGTTCTGAGCACGGCCCAGGTAGAATCACCCTAAAGGAGAATAATGACGTAATGTAAACTACATAAAATCGGACCTGTCTGAACCACCCCACCCTGTCTCCCGGCTCGGAGGTTGCCGCGGCTACCGGCTCGGAGGTTGCCGCGCTCGGAGGTTGCCGGCTACCGCTCGGAGGTTGCCGGTACCGGCTCGGAGGTTGCCGCGGCTACCGGCTCGGAGGTTGCCGCGGCTACCGGCTCAGAGGTTACCGTGGCTACCGGCTCAGAGGTTACCTTGTGCCTTCCTGACGTCGGACACGGCCTTGCTTCTCTTGTTTGGTAAGGTCAACCTGGGGTCATCCACCGTCAGACCCAGAACTGAGCCAGCTGGGACCTCCGCTGTGGAGTACACCCCTGAGGGGAGGAGAGACAGGACAGGACATGAGGTACGCTTTGGAGGAGAGACAGGACAGACATGAGGTACGCTTTGGAGAGGAGGAGAGACAGGACAGGACATGAGGTACGCTTTGGAGAGGAGGAGAGACATGAGGTACGCTTTGGAGAGGAGGAGAGACAGGACAGGACATGAGGTACGCTTTGGAGAGGAGGAGAGACAGGACAGGACATGAGGTACACTTTGGAGAGGAGGAGAGACTGGACAGGACATGAGGTACGCTTTGGAGAGGAGGAGAGACAGACATGAGGTACGCTTTGGAGGAGGAGAGAGAAGACATGAGGTACGCTTTGGAGATGAGGAGACAGGACAGGACATGAGGTACGCTTTGGAGAGGAGGAGAGACAGGACAGGACATGAGGTACGCTTTGGAGAGGAGGAGAGACAGGACAGGACATGAGGTACGCTTTGGAGAGGAGGAGAGACAGGACAGGACATGAGGTACGCTTTGGAGGGGAGGAGAGACAGGACATGAGGTATGCTTTGGAGAGGAGGAGAGACAGGACATGAGGTACGCTTTGGAGGGGAGGAGAGACAGGACATGAGGTACGCTTTGGAGAGGAGGAGATGTCAAGCAAAGAGGCACTGAGTTTGAAGGTAGGCCTTGAAATACATCCACAGGTACACCTCCAATTGACTCAAATGATGTCAATTAGCCTATCAGAAGCTTCTAAAGCCATGACATCATTTTCTGGAATTTTCCAAGCTGTTTAAAGGCACAGTCAACTTAGTGTATGTAAACTTCTGACCCACTGGAATTGTGATACAGTGAATTATAAGTCAAATAATCTGCCTGTAAACAATTGTTGGAAAAATGACTTGTGTCGTGCACAAAGTAGATGTCCTAACCGACTTGCCAAAACTATAGTTTGTTAACAAGAAATTTGTGGAGTGGTTGAAAAACGAGTTTTAATGACTCCAACCTAAGTGTATGTAAACTTCCCGACTTCACAACTGTATCTCTCTAGGAACCGGGCTAATGAATGAATTGTCACGCCTTGGCCATAGAGAGGGTTTTATTCTCTATTTTGGTTAGGCCAGGGTGTGACTAGGGTGGGCATTCTATGTCCTTTTTTCTATGTTTTGGTAATTCTTTGTTTTTTTCCGGGTATGGTCCTCAATCAGGGACAGCTGTCTATCGTTGTCTCTGATTGGGAACCATACTTAGGTAGCCTTTTCCCACAGGGTTGGGGTGGGTAGTTGTTTTCTGTTTGGTGTGTTCACCTGATCAGAACTGTTGCGTTTTGTTCCACTTTGTGTTTTTTGTGTTTCAGTGTTCAAGTTATTAATAAACATCATGAACACGTGTCACGCTGCGCTTTGGTCTACTCCTTCTTCCACAGACGAACGTTACATGAATGTAGGTAATGAATGAGGAATGTAGTTGTGAGGAACCCACCTTTGAGCATGTTGAAGACACCAGCTTGTTGTTGATGAAGAGACATGTTACAGTCGTCTCCGCAGTGATCTGGCCACCAGAAGGGAGATGGTCTGGATTTACCTGCAGCCTGAAATAAAGATAGAATACCTGACTAACACCTTACACTGGTACATACAGGTTATAGTCTCTAGATAAAACACCTGACTAACACCTTACACTGGTACATACAGGTTATAGTCTCTAGATAAAACACCTGACTAACACCTTACACTGGAACATACAGGTTATAGTCTCTAGATAAAACACCTGACTAACACCTTACACTGGTACATACAGGTTATAGTCTCTAGATAAAACACCTAACACCTTACACTGGAACATACAGGTTATAGTCTCTAGATAAAACACCTAACACCTTACACTGGAACATACAGGTTATAGTCTCTAGATAAAACACCTAACACCTTACACTGGTACATACAGGTTATAGTCTCTAGATAAAACACCTGACTAACACCTTACACTGGAACATACAGGTTATAGTCTCTAGATAAAACACTTGACTAACACCTTACACTGGAACATACAGGTTATAGTCTCTAGATAAAACACCTGACTAACACCTTACACTGGAACATACAGGTTATAGTCTCTAGATAAAACACCTGACTAACACCTTACACTGGAACATACAGGTTATAGTCTCTAGATAAAACACTTGACTAACACCTTACACTGGAACATACAGGTTATAGTCTCTAGATAAAACACCGACTAACACCTTACACTGGTACATACAGGTTATAGTCTCTAGATAAAACACCTGACTAACACCTTACACTGGAACATACAGGTTATAGTCTCTAGATAAAACACCGACTAACACCTTACACTGGAACATACAGGTTATAGTCTCTAGATAAAACACCTGACTAACACCTTACACTGGTAAATCATCCCAGGTGATTAGCTGGGTCTCCAGATAAATCATCCCAGGTGATTAGCTGGTCGCCAGATAAATCATCCCAGGTGATTAGCTGGTCTCCAGATAAACATCCCAGGTATTAGCTGGTCTCCAGGTAAATCATCCCAGGTGATTAGCTGGTCTCCAGATAAATCATCCCAGGTGATTAGCTGGTCTCCAGATAAATCATCCCAGGTGATTAGCTGGTCTCCAGATAAATCATCCCAGGTGATTAGCTGGTCTCCAGATAAATCATCCCAGGTGATTAGCTGGTCTCCAGATAAATCATCCCAGGTGATTAGCTGGTCTCCAGATAAATCATCCCAGGTGATTAGCTGGTCTCCAGATAAATCATCCCAGGTGATTAGCTGGGTCTCCAGATAAATCATCCCAGGTGATTAGCTGGGTCTCCAGATAAATCATCCCAGGTGATTAGCTGGGTCTCCAGATAAATCATCCCAGGTGATTAGCTGGGTCTCCAGATAAATCATCCCAGGTGATTAGCTGGGTCTCCAGATAAATCATCCCAGGTGATTAGCTGGTCTCCAGATAAATCATCCCAGGTGATTAGCTGGTCTCCAGATAAATCATCCCAGGTGATTAGCTGGTCTCCAGATAAATCATCCCAGGTGATTAGCTGGGTCTCCAGATAAATCATCCCAGGTGATTAGCTGGGTCTCCAGGTAAATCATCCCAGGTGATTAGCTGGGTCTCCAGGTAAATCATCCCAGGTTCTTACATCACAGTGTGTTGCAGGAGCCAGGGCTTCGGTCAGAACGGAATGTGATAGAGGTCCAATCAGACGAAAGCGCACCATCTCCATGGTGAGGTCACTGCAAAACAACAGTAAACAACAACATTCAGGAAGTCCACATGGTTGAGAATAAAGGGAGGGGTTTATACAGGGAGGGGTTTATACAGGGAGGGGTTTATAAAGGGAGGGGTTTATACAGGGAGGGGTTTATACAGGGAGGGGTTTATACAGGGAGGGGTTTATAAGGGAGGGGTCTATAAAGGAGGGGTTTATACAGGGAGGGGTCTATAAAGGGAGGGGTTTATAAAGGGAGGGGTTTATAAAGGGAGGGGTTTATAAAGGGAGGGGTTTATACAGGGAGGGGTCTATAAAGGGAGGGGTTTATACAGGGAGGGGTTTATACAGGGAGGGGTTTATACAGGGAGGGGTTTATAAAGGGAGGGGTTTATAAAGGGAGGGGTTTATAAAGGGAGGGGTTTATACAGGGAGGGGTTTATAAAGGGAGGGGTTTATACAGGGAGGGGTTTATAAAGGGAGGGGTTTATACAGGGAGGGGTTTATACAGGGAGGGGTTTATACAGGGAGGGGTTTATAAAGGGAGGGGTTTATAAAGGGAGGGGTTTATAAAGGGAGGGGTTTATAAAGGGAGGGGTTTATACAGGGAGGGGTTTATACAGGGAGGGGTTTATAAAGGGAGGGGTTTATAAAGGGAGGGGTTTATACAGGGAGGGGTTTATAAAGGGAGGGGTTTATACAGGGAGGGGTTTATACAGGAGGGGTTTATAAAGGGAGGGGTTTATACAGGGAGGGGTTTATAAAGGGAGGGGTTTATACAGGGAGGGGTTTATACAGGGAGGGGTTTATACAGGGAGGGGTTTATAAATATGACAAAATCAAAACGTGATGTTTTAACATTCAGGAAGTCTTAACAGCATCAAGGTGCCAACCTCCAGACACAACTAACAGGTCCACGAACGTAGAGCTTGGAGAGACTCTGGAAGGAGTCAGAACCAACCCGATGGACTCTACCAGTCAGAACCAACCCGATGGACTCTACCAGTCAGAACCAACCCGATGGACTCTACCAGTCAGAACCAACCCGATGGACTCTACCAGTCAGAACCAACCCGATGGACTCTACCAGTCAGAACCAACCCGATGGACTCTACCAGTCAGAACCAACCCGATGGACTATACCAGTCAGAACCAACCCGATGGACTATACCAGTCAGAACCAACCCGATGGACTCTACCAGTCAGAACCAACCCGATGGACTATACCAGTGGAAGCAGTCAGAACCAACCTGATGGACTCTACCAGTCAGAACCAACCCGATGGACTCTACCAGTCAGAACCAACCTGATGGACTCTACCAGTCAGAACCAACCCGATGGACTCTACCAGTCAGAACCAACCCGATGGACTCTACCAGTCAGAACCAACCTGATGGACTCTACCAGTCAGAACCAACCCGATGGACTATACCAGTGGAAGCAGTCAGAACCAACCCGATGGACTCTACCAGTCAGAACCAACCCGATGGACTATACCAGTCAGAACCAACCTGCTGGACTATACCAGTCAGAACCAACCCGATGGACTATACCAGTCAGAACCAACCTGATGGACTATACCAGTCAGAACCAACCCGATGGACTCTACCAGTCAGAACCAACCTGATGGACTATACCAGTCAGAACCAGTCAGAACCAACCCGATGGACTATACCAGTCAGAAGCAGTCAGAACCAACCCGATGGACTATACCAGTCAGAACCAACCCGATGGACTATACCAGTCAGAAGCAGTCAGAACCAACCCGATGGACTATACCAGTCAGAACCAACCCGATGGACTCTACCAGTCAGAACCAACCTGATGGACTATACCAGTCAACCAGTCAGAACCAACCCGATGGACTATACCGCAGAAGCAGTCAGAACCAACCCGATGGACTATACCAGTCAGAACCAACCTGATGGACTCTACGCAGTCAGAACCAACCTGATGGACTCTACCAGTCAGAACCAGTCAGAACCAACCCGATGGACTATACCAGTCAGAACCAACCTGATGGACTATACCAGTCAGAACCAACCCGATGGACTCTACCAGTCAGAACCAACCCGATGGACTCTACCAGTCAGAACCAACCCGATGGACTCTACCAGTCAGAACCAACCCGATGGACTCTACCAGTCAGAACCAACCCGATGGACTATACCAGTCAGAACCAACCCGATGGACTCTACCAGTCAGAACCAACCCGATGGACTCTACCAGTCAGAACCAACCCGATGGACTATACCAGCCAGAACCAACCCGATGGACTATACCAGTGGAAGCAGTCAGAACCAACCCGATGGACTCTACCAGTCAGAACCAACCCGATGGACTATACCAGTCAGAACCAACCCGATGGACTCTACCAGTCAGAACCAACCCGATGGACTATACCAGTCAGAACCAACCCGATGGACTCTACCAGTCAGAACCAACCCGATGGACTATACCAGTCAGAACCAACCCGATGGACTCTACCAGTCAGAACCAACCCGATGGACTCTACCAGTCAGAACCAACCCGATGGACTATACCAGTCAGAACCAACCCGATGGACTATACCAAGAACACGACAGTCAGAACCAACCCGATGGACTCTACCAGTCAGAACCAACCCGATGGACTCTACCAGTCAGAACCAACCCGATGGACTATACCAGTCAGAACCAACCTGATGGCTATGCCAGTGGTACTGGACCTCCAGGTGACGGGTGTGGTAGAAGACATGGTACTGTATCCCAGGAGCTTCTTGGCTGGTGGACCTGCAGCCTCAGGCTCCCTGGAGGACCACTTCCTCTTAGAACCAGAACCCGAGGCCCGCACCGCCTCAGGACAAGCCCCAGGACCAGGGCCCAAGGTGGGGGTAGGGGCTGGCTGTGGGACCGGGTGCTCCACCGGACCAGGTGGAAGTACAGCCTCAGAACACTGACAGACAGCCTGCAGCTCTGGGAGGAGGTCCTGACACAGAGCACAGAGCACAGTCACCACACAGAGCACAGTCACGACACAGAGCACAGCCACCACACAGAGCACAGTCACAGCACAGTCACGACACAGAGCACAGTCACGACACAGAGCACAGCCACCACACAGAGCACAGTCACGACACAGAGCACAGTCACGACACAGAGCACAGCCACGACACAGAGCACAGTCACGACACAGAGCACAGTCACGACACAGAGCACAGTCACGACACAGAGCACAGTCACGACACAGAGCACAGTCACGACACAGAGCACAGCCACGACACAGAGCACAGTCACGACACAGAGCACAGTCACGACACAGAGCACAGACACGACACAGAGCACAGTCACGACACAGAGCACAGCCACGACACAGAGCACAGCCACGACACAGAGCACAGCCACGACACAGAGCACAGCCACGACACAGAGCACAGTCACGACACAGAGCACAGTCACGACACAGTGCACAGCCACGACACAGAGCACAGCCACGACACAGAGCACAGTCACGACACAGAGCACAGTCACGACACAGAGCACAGTCACGACACAGAGCACAGTCACGACACAGAGCACAGTCACGACACAGAGCACAGTCACAACACAGAGCACAGTCACAACACAGTCACGACACAGAGCACAGCAGTACTTTACCGATCCTAAAAGGGGACATCTGATTGGATAGTACTTTACCGATCCTAAAAGGGGACATCTGATTGGATAGTACTTTACCGATCCCAAAGGGGACATCTGATTGGATAGTACTTTTACCGATCCCAAAGGGGACATCTGATTGGATAGTACTTTACCGATCCCAAAAGGGGACATCTGATTGGATAGTACTTTACCGATCCTAAAAGGGGACATCTGATTGGATAGTACTTTACCGATCCTAAAAGGGGACATCTGATTGGATAGTACTTTTACCGATCCCAAAGGGGACATCTGATTGGATAGTACTTTACCGATCCCAAAGGGGACATCTGATTGGATAGTACTTTACCGATCCCAAAGGGGACATCTGATTGGATAGTACTTTACCGATCCCAAAGGGGACATCTGATTGGATAGTACTTTACCGATCCCAAAAGGGGACATCTGATTGGATAGTACTTTACCGATCCCAAAGGGGACATCTGATTGGATAGTACTTTTACCGATCCCAAAGGGGACATCTGATTGGATAGTACTTTACCGATCCCAAAAGGGGACATCTGATTGGATAGTACTTTACCGATCCCAAAGGGGACATCTGATTGGACCAGATTATAGACAACAATCAAGACATTACACCATCAATGAATAGTTAAATGGTTGTTCAATACTTCTACTACTGATTGATTCTGCATATTAGTCCCTCTGACCGTTTTCATGGTGGGATGAGCCCAGATCCACAGCTGTCTGTGTGTTGATCCCTGGGAGCCTTGGTCCTCCTGGCCCCGGCCCTGTGCTCTGGGTCTCCAGAGGAACGTGACAGGCCCCAGGGGCTGGAGAGGGTACTGTCCTGCTCTGTACACCACCACGCTGCCCTGTTTCCTGCCTGACACACACATGGCTGCTGCAAACGTAGGCCCTGCAGGTACAACAGATGTCATCAGCAATAACACCGTAAAGCAAGAGAAACATATTTGTTAGACCACCCGACTCGAAGAAACAATTACACAGCTTTTCGTACAGTTGGTTAAATAATTTCAAACTTTTATACTGAAAAACTAGTATTTTTTTTTTAACTTTTATAGTTTTTTAAACTTTTATACTGAAAAACTTGTATTTTCTCGAGACTGATGCCACGTTTTAGACGAGGGACATAATAAAAAATCTGTCGTACCAGTCGGCATAGCGGGACAAGAAAGCAAGGAGGAGGGTGTAACGTTTGTCGTATGGATTAGACCAAAACGCAGCGGGAATGTGAATACTCATCTTCTATTGAGAAGGCAACGTGAACACTGAACAAAATAACAAAACACCGACGAAGACAGTCCTGTACGGCAACACGCTAAACACGGAACAACTACCCACCAACACAGGGACCAAAAAAAAAAAAAAACTTCCTTAAATATGGCCTCCAATCAAAAGCAACGAAGAAGAGCTGCTTCTAACATAGAAATAGACTAAATAGACACAGACATAGAAATATACTAACATAGAACATTGCCCCCCCCAAAAAAAACGAAACACACTAAACAAAACACCCGCCTGCCACGCCCTGACCAAACTACAATAACAAACAACCCCTTTTTACTGGTCAGGACGTAACAGAGGGTGGCTGCAAAAGCAAGCCAGCACAACGGTACGCGTTGCTATGGTGATTCCACTAAACAGTGCATATCAACATCTGGTTAGAAAACAACACTGCGGCAGATGGCAAAAGTTTAAATATTTTTAACTCTGGTGGCAAGTCCCGTCTACCGTGGCGGCTGATGGCGTTCACCGCCGTGCCTCAACCGCCATTCACCGCCGTGCTCTCGTTGAAAACAATCACATCTGGTTTTGGCCGCCTACCTCGTACCATCAGTTAGTTTTTCCACTCGGTTTGTCAGAACCTAACGGACGACCAGGAAAAGCTCATACCAAGTTTATTCACCAGCTGCTAAAAACATGATTACACAAACACATATATTTATAACCTCCTACCAGGCAGAGTCAACTCTTACAATACTTCTAAATGAGCAGAAAACGATACATGATTAACATTCTCAGTGGATTTGTATGTTTCCACCTCCGAGACGTATGGCCTCTGATCTATAAATCACACTATGCTCACTCACACTCACCACTACTACTGCTGCTCCTTCAGTTACTATAGTCCAGTTCCATGCTGTTACTATAGTTACTATAGTCCAGTTCCATGCTGTTACTATAGTTACTATAGTCCAGTTCCATGCTGTTACTATAGTTACTATAGTCCAGTTCCATGCTGTTACTATAGTCCAGTTCCATGCTGTTACTATAGTCCAGTTCCATACTGTTACTATAGTTACTATAGTCCAGTTCCATGCTGTTACTATAGTCCAGTTCCATACTGTTACTATAGTCCAGTTCCATACTGTTACTATAGTTACTATAGCCCAGTTCCATGCTGTTTCTATAGCCCAGTTCCATGCTGTTACTATAGTTACTATAGTCCAGTTCCATGCTGTTACTATAGTCCAGTTCCATGCTGTTACTATAGTTACTATAGTCCAGTTCCATGCTGTTACTATAGTTACTATAGTCCAGTTCCATGCTGTTACTATAGTTACTATAGCCCAGTTCCATGCTGTTTCTATAGTTACTATAGCCCAGTTCCATGCTGTTACTATAGTTACTATAGTCCAGTTCCATACTGTTACTATAGCCCAGTTCCATGCTGTTTCTATAGCCCAGTTCCATGCTGTTTCTATAGTCCAGTTCCATGCTGTTACTATAGTCCAGTTCCATACTGTTACTATAGTTACTATAGCCCAGTTCCATACTGTTACTATAGTTACTATAGCCCAGTTCCATGCTGTTTCTATAGTCCAGTTCCATGCTGTTACTATAGTCCAGTTCCATACTGTTACTATAGTTACTATAGTCCAGTTCCATGCTGTTACTATAGTTACTATAGTCCAGTTCCATGCTGTTACTATAGTTACTATAGTCCAGTTCCATGCTGTTACTATAGTCCAGTTCCATACTGTTACTATAGTTACTATAGTCCAGTTCCATGCTGTTACTATAGTTACTATAGTCCAGTTCCATGCTGTTACTATAGTCCAGTTCCATACTGTTACTATAGTCCAGTTCCATACTGTTACTATAGTTACTATAGCCCAGTTCCATGCTGTTACTATAGTTACTATAGTCCAGTTCCATGCTGTTACTATAGTTACTATAGCCCAGTTCCATGCTGTTTCTATAGTCCAGTTCCATACTGTTACTATAGTCCAGTTCCATACTGTTACTATAGTTAGTATAGCCCAGTTCCATACTGTTACTATAGTTACTATAGCCCAGTTCCATGCTGTTTCTATAGCCCAGTTCCATGCTGTTACTATAGTCCAGTTCCATACTGTTACTATAGTTACTATAGTCCAGTTCCATGCTGTTACTATAGTCCAGTTCCATACTGTTACTATAGTTACTATAGTCCAGTTCCATGCTGTTACTATAGTTACTATAGTCCAGTTCCATGCTGTTACTATAGTTACTATAGTCCAGTTCCATGCTGTTACTATAGTTACTATAGTCCAGTTCCATACTGTTACTATAGTCCAGTTCCATGCTGTTACTATAGTTACTATAGCCCAGTTCCATACTGTTACTATAGTCCAGTTCCATACTGTTACTATAGTTACTATAGTCCAGTTCCATGCTGTTACTATAGTTACTATAGCCCAGTTCCATGCTGTTACTATAGTCCAGTTCCATACCGTTACTATAGTTACTATAGCCCAGTTCCATGCTGTTACTATAGTTACTATAGTCCAGTTCCATACTGTTACTATAGTTACTATAGTCCAGTTCCATACTGTTACTATAGTTACTATAGTCCAGTTCCATACTGTTACTATAGTTACTATAGTCCAGTTCCATACTGTTACTATAGTTACTATAGTCCAGTTCCATGCTGTTACTATAGTTACTATAGTCCAGTTCCATGCTGTTACTATAGTTACTATAGTCCAGTTCCATACTGTTACTATAGTTACTATAGTCCAGTTCCATGCTGTTACTATAGTTACTATAGTCCAGTTCCATACTGTTACTATAGTCCAGTTCCATACTGTTACTATAGTTACTATAGTCCAGTTCCATGCTGTTACTATGTTACTATAGTCCAGTTCCATACTGTTACTATAGTTACTATAGTCCAGTTCCATACTGTTACTATAGTTACTATAGTCCAGTTCCATGCTGTTACTATAGTTACTATAGTCCAGTTCCATGCTGTTACAACTCCAGTTCCATGCTGTTACTATAGTTACTATAGTCCAGTTCCATGCTGTTACTATAGTTACTATAGTCCAGTTCCATACTGTTACTATAGTTACTATAGCCCAGTTCCATACTGTTACTATAGTTACTATAGTCCAGTTCCATGCTGTTACTATAGTTACTATAGTCCAGTTCCATGCTGTTACTATAGTTACTATAGTCCAGTTCCATACTGTTACTATAGTTACTATAGTCCAGTTCCATACTGTTACTATAGTTACTATAGCCCAGTTCCATGCTGTTACTATAGTTACTATAGCCCAGTTCCATACTGTTACTATAGTTACTATAGCCCAGTTCCATACTGTTACTATAGTTACTATAGCCCAGTTCCATGCTGTTACTATAGTCCAGTTCCATACTGTTACTATAGTCCAGTTCCATACTGTTACTATAGTTACTATAGCCCAGTTCCATACTGTTACTATAGTCCAGTTCCATACTGTTACTATAGTTACTATAGTCCAGTTCCATGCTGTTACTATAGTCCAGTTCCATACTGTTACTATAGTTACTATAGTCCAGTTCCATGCTGTTACTATAGTTACTATAGTCCAGTTCCATGCTGTTACTATAGTTACTATAGCCCAGTTCCATACTGTTACTATAGTTACTATAGTCCAGTTCCATACTGTTACTATAGTCCAGTTCCATACTGTTACTATAGTTACTATAGTCCAGTTCCATACTGTTAATATAGTTACTATAGCCCAGTTCCATACTGTTACTATAGTTACTATAGTCCAGTTCCATACTGTTACTATAGTTTCTATAGCCCAGTTCCATACTGTTAATATAGTCCAGTTCCATGCTGTTACTATAGTTACTATAGTCCAGTTCAATGCTGTTACTATAGTTACTATAGCCCAGTTCCATACTGTTACTATAGTTACTATAGTCCAGTTCCATACTGTTACTATAGTCCAGTTCCATACTGTTACTATAGTCCAGTTCCATACTGTTACTATAGTTACTATAGTCCAGTTCCATGCTGTTACTATAGTTACTATAGTCCAGTTCCATACTGTTACTATAGTCCAGTTCCATACTGTTACTATAGTTACTATAGTCCAGTTCCATACTGTTAATATAGTTACTATAGCCCAGTTCCATACTGTTAATATAGTTACTATAGCCCAGTTCCATACTGTTACTATAGTTACTATAGCCCAGTTCCATGCTGTTTCTATAGTCCAGTTCCATACTGTTACTATAGTCCAGTTCCATACTGTTACTATAGTCCAGTTCCATACTGTTACTATAGTCCAGTTCCATGCTGTTACTATAGTTACTATAGTCCAGTTCAATGCTGTTACTATAGTTACTATAGCCCAGTTCCATACTGTTACTATAGTTACTATAGCCCAGTTCCATGCTGTTTCTATAGTCCAGTTCCATACTGTTACTATAGTCCAGTTCCATACTGTTACTATAGTCCAGTTCCATACTGTTACTATAGTCCAGTTCCATACTGTTACTATAGTCCAGTTCCATGCTGTTTCTATAGCCCAGTTCCATACTGTTACTATAGTCCAGTTCCATGCTGTTACTATAGTTACTATAGTCCAGTTCCATGCTGTTACTATAGTTACTATAGCCCAGTTCCATACTGTTACTATAGTTACTATAGTCCAGTTCCATGCTGTTACTATAGCCCAGTTCCATGCTGTTACTATAGTTACTATAGCCCAGTTCCATGCTGTTACTATAGTCCAGTTCCATACTGTTACTATAGTTACTATAGTCCAGTTCCATGCTGTTACTATAGTTACTATAGTCCAGTTCCATACTGTTACTATAGTTACTATAGCCCAGTTCCATGCTGTTACTATAGTTACTATAGCCCAGTTCCATGCTGTTACTATAGTTACTATAGTCCAGTTCCATGCTGTTACTATAGTTACTATAGTCCAGTTCCATGCTGTTACTATAGTTACTATAGTCCAGTTCCATGCTGTTACTATAGTTACTATAGTCCAGTTCCACTGCTTGTTACTATAGTCCAGTTCCATAATGTTACTATAGTTACTATAGTCCAGTTCCATGCTGTTACTATGTTACTATAGTCCAGTTCCATGCTGTTACTATAGTTACTATAGTCCAGTTCCATGCTGTTACTAGTTACTATAGTCCAGTTCCATACTGTTAATATAGTTACTAAAGTCCATGGTTTCGCTGATATATCTAGGTTTGAACTTTTCAGACGCTCCCTACCTGTCTACCAACTCAACCTGGTTTTCTAGCCACCAACATCTCCAATAACATCCTATGTTCTGCTACAGTCGGTATCAGTGGATAAATCTTCCCTGTGCTCAGGTTAGCTAAACATCTCTCATCTCAAGGCCGATCCTTCACCCCATTGTGAACACCCTCGTTACAGTGTAAACTTTGGGTCCCAACGGTTGATAAGCAGTCACCTTCTGACACCTTCCTGTTACCGTCACCCAATCCCACCTTCCTGTTACCGTCGCCCAATCCCACCTTCTGACAGCTTCCTGTTACCGTCACCCAATCCCACCTTCTGGCACCTTCCTGTTACCGTCCCACCTTCTGACAGCTTCCTGTTACCGTCGCCCAATCCCACCTTCTGACACCTTCCTGTTACCGTCGCCCAATCCCACCTTCTGACAGATTCCTGTTACCGTCGCCCAATCCCACCTTCTGACAGCTTCCTGTTACCGCTGCCCAATCCCACCTTCTGACACCTTCCTGTTACCGTCGCCCAATCCCACCTTCTGACAGCTTCCTGTTACCGTCACCCAATCCCACCTTCTGGCACCTTCCTGTTACCGTCATCCCACCTTCTGACACCTTCCTGTTACCGTCGCCCAATCCCACCTTCTGACACCTTCCTGTTACCGTCGCCCAATCCCACCTTCTGACACCTTCCTGTTACCGTCGCCCAATCCCACCTTCTGACACCTTCCTGTTACCGTCAATCCCACCTTCTGACACCTTCCTGTTACCGTCCCACCTTCTGACACCTTCCTGTTACCAGTCCCACCTTCTGACACCTTCCTGTTACGCCCAGTCCCACCTTCTGACACCTTCCTGTTACGCAGTCCCACCTTCTGACACCTTCCTGTTACCGAATCCCACCTTCTGACACCTTCCTGTTACCGTCCCACCTTCTGACACCTTCCTGTTACCGTCACCCAATCCCACCTTCTGACACCTTCCTGTTACCGTCACCCAATCCCACCTTCTGACACCTTCCTGTTACCGTCACCCAATCCCACCTTCTGACACCTTCCTGTTACCGTCACCCAATCCCACCTTCTGACACCTTCCTGTTACCGTCAACCCACCTTCTGACACCTTCCTGTTACCGCAATCCCACCTTCTGACACCTTCCTGTTACCGTCACCCAATCCCACCTTCTGACACCTTCCTGTTACCGTCACCCAATCCCACCTTCTGACACCTTCCTGTTACCGTCACCCAATCCCACCTTCTGACACCTTCCTGTTACCGTCACCCAATCCCACCTTCTGACACCTTCCTGTTACCGTCACCCAATCCCACCTTCTGACACCTTCCTGTTACCGTCCCACCTTCTGACACCTTCCTGTTACCGTCCCACCTTCTGGCACCTTCCTGTTACCGTCGCCCAATCCCACCTTCTGACACCTTCCTGTTACCGTCAGCCCAATCCCACCTTCTGGCACCTTCCTGTTACCGTCGCCCAATCCCACCTTCTGACACCTTCCTGTTACCGTCGCCCAATCCCACCTTCTGGCACCTTCCTGTTACCATCACCCAATCCCACCTTCTGACACCTTCCGGTTACCGTCGCCCAATCCCACCTTCTGACACCTTCCTGTTACCGTCGCCCAATCCCACCTTCTGACACCTTCCTGTTACCGTCACCCAATCCCACCTTCTGACACCTTCCTGTTACCGTCGCCCAATCCCACCTTCTGACACCTTCCTGTTACCGTCGCCCAATCCCACCTTCTGACACCTTCCTGTTACCGTCTCCCAATCCCACCTTCAGACACCTTCCTGTTACCGTCACCCAATCCCACCTTCTGACACCTTCCTGTTACCGCTGCCCAATCCCACCTTCTGACACCTTCCTGTTACCGCGCCCAATCCCACCTTCTGACACCTTCCTGTTACCGTCGCCCAATCCCACCTTCTGACACCTTCCTGTTACCGGCCCAATCCCACCTTCTGACACCTTCCTGTTACCCGCCCAATCCCACCTTCTGACACCTTCCTGTTACCGTCACCCAATCCCACCTTCTGACACCTTCCTGTTACCGTCACCCAATCCCACCTTCTGACACCTTCCTGTTACCGTCGCCCAATCCCACCTTCTGACACCTTCCTGTTACCGTCGCCCAATCCCACCTTCTGACACCTTCCTGTTACCGTCGCCCAATCCCACCTTCTGACACCTTCCTGTTACCGTCGCCCAATCCCACCTTCTGACACCTTCCTGTTACCGTCGCCCAATCCCACCTTCTGACACCTTCCTGTTACCGCCGCCCAATCCCACCTTCTGACACCTTCCTGTTACCGCTGCCCAATCCCACCTTCTGACACCTTCCTGTTACCGTCGCCCAATCCCACCTTCTGACACCTTCCGGTTACCGTCGCCCAATCCCACCTTCTAACACCTTCCTGTTACCGTCACCCAATCCCACCTTCTGACACCTTCCTGTTACCGTCACCCAATCCCACCTTCTGACACCTTCCTGTTACCGTCACCCAATCCCACCTTCTGACACCTTCCTGTTACCGTCGCCCAATCCCACCTTCTGACACCTTCCTGTTACCGTCGCCCAATCCCACCTTCTGACACCTTCCTGTTACCGTCACCCAATCCCACCTTCTGACACCTTCCTGTTACCGTCCCACCTTCTGACACCTTCCTGTTACCGTCGCCCAATCCCACCTTCTGACACCTTCCTGTTACCGTCACCCAATCCCACCTTCTGACACCTTCCTGTTACCGTCGCCCAATCCCACCTTCTGACACCTTCCTGTTACCGTCCCACCTTCTGACACCTTCCTGTTACCGTCGCCCAATCCCACCTTCTGACACCTTCCTGTTACCGTCGCCCAATCCCACCTTCTGACACCTTCCTGTTACCGTCACCCAATCCCACCTTCTGACACCTTCCTGTTACCGTCACCCAATCCCACCTTCTGACACCTTCCTGTTACCGTCACCCAATCCCACCTTCTGACACCTTCCTGTTACCGTCACCCAATCCCACCTTCTGACACCTTCCTGTTACCGTCACCCAATCCCACCTTCTGACACCTTCCTGTTACCGTCACCCAATCCCACCTTCTGACACCTTCCTGTTACCGTCCCACCTTCTGACACCTTCCTGTTACCGTCACCCAATCCCACCTTCTGACACCTTCCTGTTACCGTCACCCAATCCCACCTTCTGACACCTTCCTGTTACCGTCACCCAATCCCACCTTCTGACACCTTCCTGTTACCGTCACCCAATCCCACCTTCTGACACCTTCCTGTTACCGTCGCCCAATCCCACCCTCTGACACCTTCCTGTTACCGTCCCACCTTCTGACACCTTCCTGTTACCGTCCCACCTTCTGACACCTTCCTGTTACCATCACCCAATCCCACCTTCTGACACCTTCCTGTTACCGTCACCCAATCCCACCTTCTGACACCTTCCTGTTACCGTCCCACCTTCTGACACCTTCCTGTTACCGTCCGCCCAATCCCACCTTCTGACACCTTCCTGTTACCGTCGCCCAATCCCACCTTCTGACAGCTTCCTGTTACCGTCACCCAATCCAAATGCTGGCTGTTATAAACGGAGGAGAGATTAGTGTTGCTGTAAGAATATCCAACATAACGACACTCAGTCACATGTTTCTTAAATCACAGTCTGCAGGAGATGTGATGCTATTATTACAGAGAACTTCCCTTCTGGCGAGGTGGCTTCCTGTATACAGGAATCTGTAGCTAGTCTTTCTGGTGAGCTGGCTTCCTGTATACAGGAATCTGTAGCTAGTCTTTCTGGTGAGCTGGCTTCCTGTATACAGGAATCTGTAGCTTGTCTTTCTGGTGAGTTGGCTTCCTGTATACAGGAATCTGTAGCTAGTCTTTCTGGTGAGCTGGCTTCCTGTATACAGGAATCTGTAGCTAGTCTTTCTGGTGAGGTGGCTTCCTGTATACAGGAATCTGTAGCTAGTCTTTCTGGTGAGGTGGCTTCCTGTATACAGGAATCTGTAGCTAGTCTTTCTGGTGAGCTGGCTTCCTGTATACAGGAATCTGTAGCTAGTCTTTCTGGTGAGGTGGCTTCCTGTATACAGGAATCTGTAAGCTAGTCTTTCTGGTGAGCTGGCTTCCTGTATACAGGAATCTGTAAGCTAGTCTTTCTGGTGAGGTGGCTTCCTGTATACAGGAATCTGTAAGCTAGTCTTTCTGGTGAGGTGGCTTCCTGTATACAGGAATCTGTAAGCTAGTCTTTCTGGTGAGGTGGCTTCCTGTATACAGGAATCTGTAAGCTAGTCTTTTAAGAGTTGTACTTTCTTCGATGAACCACCTCAGTAAAAGTTACCAATAGTGTCTGAAATGACAACACCCTCTCTACGAGCTATTCAATGATTTCACTTTTACACAGAGGAGTGGTATCGTTCCCCAGTGACTCTATTACTCACTTCCCTAATAATTCATGAGCCTCACAAATCTCTTCCCCCACCACCACCACCACCAGTCATATTCAATTCCGCTTTCCCCAATTCCCTGTAACGTCAACGCCTTGGTTTGCACAGACATCGGTGCTGCTAGAATCTGTAACTAAACACCCTCATGGAAACACCGTCTTAAACGCTATGTACTTAGACGCTATGTCCTTAGACGTTATGTACTTAGACGCTATGTCCTTAGACGCTATGTCCTTAGACGCTATGTACTTAGACGCTATGTACTTAGTACTTAGATCCCACAGTACACTCCTGCCTCCTTCAAAAACATCCAGGTTCCCCTCCAGGATTCCCTCCATGCTTCCCTCCAGGCTTCCCTCCAGGCTTCCCTCCAGGGCTCCCTCCAGGCTTCCCTCCACGCTCCCTCCAGGCTCCCTCCAGGCTCCCTCCACGATTCCCTCCAGGCTCCCTCCAGGCTCCCTCCACGCTCCCTCCACGATTCCCTCCAGGCTCCCTCCACGATTCCCTCCAGGCTCCCTCCACGATTCCCTCCACGCTCCCTCCACGATTCCCTCCAGGCTCCCTCCACGATTCCCTCCAGGCTCCCTCCACGATTCCCTCCAGGCTCCCTCCAGGCTCCCTCCACGCTCCCTCCACGATTCCCTCCAGGCTCCCTCCAGGATTCCCTCCACGCATTCCCTCCACGATTCCCTCCACGATTCCCTCCACGATTCCCTCCAGGCTCCCTCCACGCTCCCTCCACGATTCCCTCCAGGCTCCCTCCACGATTCCCTCCACGATTCCCTCCAGGCTTCCCTCCAGGCTTCCCTCCAGGCTTCCCTCCAGGCTTCCCTCCAGGCTTCCCTCCAGGCTTCCCTCCATGCTCCCTCCACGCTTCCCTCCAGGCTTCCCTCCAGGCTTCCCTCCAGGCTCCCCTCCAGGTTCCCTCCGCACGAGGCAGGTGCAGTAGGCTCAAGTACACTCATTCTTCCAATAACCGACGGTCCCACAACATGGAGATAAAGCACAGGTCCACCTCCCTTTTCCTCTGTTTCTTTGTCTTTCCTTGGCTGTTAAAACCACTGTTAGTGACTTTCACTGTGTCTGTATTAACCAGCAGCCCGGCTGGGAAGTGAGAGGAATGAGATTCCTGTACTATTTCATCCCAGTCTGAATGTTGGTCCACTACCCCCACAATAGCCGTTTTAATTAACAGGTTTCAAACCTGCCGTCAAAACCAGACGGTACAAATTCTATCAAAAAGGTACTCCAGTCCTTTCCATGGCGGAGTACTTCTACACATTTTTGGTTCCGTTAGTTTTTGCTTTTGTGTTGATGGAACGCCGACATCCAAACGCTGGTATTTTGAGCTCTTGGTGTTTCTATTGTCATTGTTCCAACTGACCAACACCATCTCTGAATTATCTATTACAATCGTACCAACTGACCGACTCACGAGACCATCTGAATTATCTAATACAGCCGGACCAACTCACGAGACCATTCTGAATTATCTAATACAATCGTACCAACTGACCGACTCACGAGACCATCTGAATTATCTATTACAGCCGTACCAACTGACCGACTCACGAGACCATCTGAATTATCTAATACAATCGGACCAACTGACCGACTCACGAGACCATCTCTGAATTATCTATTACACCGGACCAACTGACCGACTCACGAGACCATCTGAATTATCTATTACAATCGTACCAACTGACCGACTCACGAGACCATCTCTGAATTATCTATTACAATCGTACCAACTGACCGACTCACGAGACCATCTGAATTATCTATTACAATCGTACCAACTGACCGACTCACGAGACCATCTGAATTATCTAATACATAGGACCAACTGACCGACTCACGAGACCATCTGAATTATCTATT
The DNA here is from genome assembly GCF_905237065.1 of Salmo salar. Lineage (NCBI taxonomy): Eukaryota > Metazoa > Chordata > Actinopteri > Salmoniformes > Salmonidae > Salmo > Salmo salar. The sequence goes on from NW_025548614.1 coordinate 291,853, forward strand.
ACATCGGAATGTTCCGTCTGCAGGGAAACGCCGACCAATTACATCCTGTTTGCTACATTTCCCCCCCAATATTCCAGTCAAAATTTGGTAGATTTATGCCGTTCTTTTAGGACATCCATGGTTTGGCTAATAGTTTCCCCCCCCCCCCCCCCTTCTTCCACTTCCCCCTTTTACAGGAGAGTCAGAAATCACGGATGCCATTTTAAACGGTGGTTATTTCTGAAGCCACTTCTCCACGGTGTCCAGAGGGCGTTTACATTTTTCCTCACTCTAACACACGCCATCTATTAACCATTCTCAGAAGCAGAGATACCCTACTTCCCATCGGAGAGTAGTTACGGTTATTTGTGCCGATTAAAAATTTAAAAAATTGTTCACGTCACCTGATACCTTGAATTTTAAAACCAACAGTAAAGCGTCTGCCAGTTGACTACTGGAGAATATCATGTCTTATACCAGTGTCCACGCTTTCACATATCACTTGTTGTTGACGACACACATTACCAAAATGATTCACACTCGTCTTCCTATTATTTCCACATAATCTGTCACGGTTCCCTGCCCCCAATAGGGCATCAACCAACCCAACCTTCTGTTTATTGCTACTGCTAATACACGCCAATCATGTTCAAACAACGTAGGAATTACTTTCAGCTTTTCTAACCATGAACGTGGCTCTCCTCCAGAACGTGCAGAGAACGTTCTATCACCGTCCACGTTCCCTCCTCCAGAACGTACAGACAACGTTCTATCACCGTCCACGTTCCCTCCTCCAGAACGTACAGACAACGTTCTATCACCGTCCACGTTCCCTCCTCCAGAACGTACAGACAACGTTCTATCACCGTCCACGTTCCCTCCTCCAGAACGTACAGACAACGTTCTATCACCGTCCACGTTCCCTCCTCCAGAACGTACAGACAACGTTCTATCACCGTCCACGTTCCTCCGGGCTCTCCTCCAGAAAGTACAGACAACGTTCTATCACCGTCCACGTTCCCTCCTCCAAAACGTACAGGCAACGTTCTATCACAGTCCACGTTCCCTCCTCCAGAACGTACAGACAACGTTCTATCACCGTCCACGTTCCCTCCTCCAGAACGTACAGACAACGTTCTATACGTGTTCTCCTCCAGAACGTCAGACAACGTTCTATCACCGTCCACGTTCCCTCCTCCAGAACGTACAGACAACGTTCTATCACCGTCCACGTTCCCTCCCGTGGCTCTCCTCCAGAACGTGCAGACAACGTTCTGTCCACGTTCCCTCCTCCAGAACGTGCAGACAACGTTCTGTCCACGTTCCCTCCTCCAGAACGTGCAGACAACGTTCTATCACCGTCCACGTTCCCTCCTCCAGAACGTACAGACAACGTTCTATCACCGTCCACGTTCCCTCCTGTGGCTCTCCTCCAGAACGTACAGACAACGTTCTATCACCGTCCACGTTCCCTCCTGTTGTCCTTCTCTACAACCTACCGTACTAGTAGACAAGCAAAACTATTTATCCATACGCGCACACACTGCAGTTTTCACCTCCCCCTTTTCCGGGTCTAGTAGGGAACCAATCCACTCGGGATTTACCCCTAGGAACAGGAAGTAGGAACAGGGAGTAGGAACAGGGTGTAGGAGCAGGAAGTAGGAGCAGGAAGTAGGAACAGGGTGTAGGAGCAGGGAGTAGGAGCAGGGAGTAGGAACAGGAAGTAGAAACAGGAAGTAGAAACAGGAAGTAGGAACAGGAAGTAGGAACAGGAAGTAGGAACAGGAAGTAGGAACAGGAAGTAGGAACAGGAAGTAGGAACAGGGTTTGGTGCCCTATTGGTTCGGACTCTCTAGTTCGATGGTAAATCGTAGCGAATCCTGACAACCGCGCCAACTGTTAGGTTCTGACAGAGTGAAAAACTAAAACGGACGAACAGCAAAACGCTCAAACCAAGTTTATTCAGCCACTGGGGTCGAAACAGCTGCAAAGACATGTTTACACAAAAACATATATTTACACCGTCCTACTAGGCGGAGTCCACTCCTTCCACATCTACACAGCCAATACATCTCTGTTGCTAGGCAGGAACTTAATTGGTTCCTCTCACTGGTGGTAGTGGGCGTAGAAATGTGTGTGTGTGACTGAAACCAAACTGTTCCTCCTCACTTCACCTGACCTGGGACCCAATTCCTCACTCCTCCCTACTCCACATCAAATCAAATGTATTTATATAGCCCTTCTTACATCAGCTGATATCTCAAAGTGCTGTACAGAAACCCAGCCTAAAACCCCCCAAACAGCAAGCAATGCAGGTGTAGAAACACGGTGGCTAGGAAAAACTCCCTAGAAAGGCCAGAACCTAGGAAGAAACCTAGAGAGGAACCAGGCTATGAGGGGTGGCTAGGAAAAACTCCCTAGAAAGGCCAGAACCTAGGAAGAAACCTAGAGAGGAACCAGGCTATGAGGGGTGGCCAGGAAAAACTCCCTAGAAAGGCCAGAACCTAGGAAGAAACCTAGAGAGGAACCAGGCTATGAGGGGTGGCCAGTCCTCTTCTGGCTGTGCTGGGTGGAGATTATAACAGCAACATGGCCAAGATGTTCAAATGTTCATAAATGACCAGCAGGGTCAAATAATAATAATCACAGTAGTTGTCGAGGGTGCAACAGGTCAGCAACTCAAGAGTAAGTGTCAGTTGGCTTTTCATAGCCGATCATTGAGAGTATCTCTACCGCTCCTGCTGTCTCTAGAGAGTTGAAAACAGCAGGTCTGGGACAGGTAGCACGTCCATAGCTGTCCTACCTTATCAGTGACTGAAACCAGACTGTTCCTCCGCACTTCACCTGACCTGCGACCCAATTCCTCACTCCTCCCTACTCCACAGCTGTCCTACCTTATCAGTGACTGAAACCAGACTGTTGCCCTTTGCCCCCCCCCCCCCCCTTCCTTAGGAGCCATGAGATTTAACAACACCGAGTTTTAAAACAGAATGTAAGCCATCTGTACTCCCCCTTCCTCACCCAGTAACTTTCCAACCACCTGGTTCCTATCCACCCTCCATTGACCCCAACATATACCTTCATTATACATGTAAAGTCATCAATACGATCTAATATGGTAACATGAATAAATGTATTTCAAGATAGAATCCAACACATCTAAAACTTTTACACTGAAAAACGTGTATTTTCTCGAGACTGATGCCACGTTTTAAGACGAGGGACATAAAAAAAAAAAAATCTGTCGTACCAGTCGGCATAGCGGGACAAGAAAGCAAGGAGGAGGGTGGCCGCAAAAGCAAGCCAGCACGACGGGTGCAGCGTTGCTATGGTGATTTAACAACACTACGGCAAGTCCCGTCTACCGTGGCGTCTGATGGCGTTCACCGCCCGCGCCGCGACGCCATTCACCGTTGTGCCCTCGTTGAAAACAATCACATCTGGTTTTGGGCCGTCTACCTCGTACCATCTAGAAACGGAAGCAATGATTTGACCTTGTGGTTTTTGTTTTGTTGAAGGGGGGCGAATACGAAAGCAGTACTCACCTGCTTCCTTACTGGTTAGTTTAGACAGGGTAGCTAACAGCTGGTCCTCTGGGCCCTGTAACTCCACACAGCTGTAGTACGACATGTCCTGGGTAGGGGGGGGGAATGACGACAGAGGATTCACTTTGGGATACATATTAACACATATTAACGCTTCAAAATATCATTTTATTGGTTGGCAACCTACAAAAAGACTAATTTACCAAAATGCTGTATTCATATCTGCTCACACAGCAAACCTATTAGAGACTACTATTGTAGAGATCCCACAGTAAACCTATTTAGAACTGTTATAGAGACTACTATTGTAGAGATCCCACAGTAAACTGTTACAGAGACTACTATTGTAGAGATCCCACAGTAAACTGTTACAGAGACTACTATTGTAGAGATCCCACAGTAAACTGTTATAGAGACTACTATTGTAGAGATCCCACAGTAAACCTATTAGAACTGTTACAGAGACTACTATTGTAGAGATCCCACAGTAAACTGTTATAGAGACTACTATTGTAGAGATCCCACAGTAAACTGTTAAGAGACACTATTGTAGGTCCAAGAACTGTTACAGAGACTACTATTGTAGAGATCCCACAGTAAACCTATTTAGAACTGTTACAGAGACTACTATTGTAGAGATCCCACAGTAAACTGTTATAGAGACTACTATTGTAGAGATCCCACAGTATAGAACTGTTACAGAGACTACTATTGTAGAGATCCCACAGTAAACTGTTACAGAGACTACTATTGTAGAGATCCCACAGTAAACCTATTAGAACTGTTACAGAGACTACTATTGTAGAGATCCCACAGTAAGAACTGTTATAGAGACTACTATTGTAGAGATCCCACAGTAAACCTATTAGGTGGAACTGTTACAGAGACTACTATTGTAGAGATCCCACAGTAAACTGTTATAGAGACTACTATTGTAGAGATCCCACAGTAAACCTATTAAAACTGTTATAGAGACTACTATTGTAGAGATCCCACAGTAAACCTATTAGAACTGTTACAGAGACTACTATTGTAGAGATCCCACAGTAAACCTATTTAGAAGAACGTCAAGTGTTACTGTAATATATTATGCCTGTATTTTAGTCATTCTGAAACTGTTGTACTTATAAATGTTAAGGTGATTCATGTCCCTCACTGTGATCTAGATCTAGCTAAATGCTAAGGTGATTCATGTCCCTCACTGTGATCTAGCTAAATGCTAAGGTGATTCACGTCCCTCACTGTGATCTAGCTAAATGCTAAGGTGATTCCATGTCCCTCACTGTGATCTAGCTAAATGCTAAGGTGATTCATGTCCCTCACTGTGATCTAGATCTAGCTAAATGCTAAGGTGATTCCATGTCCCTCACTGTGATCTAGCTAAATGCTAAGGTGATTCATGTCCCTCACTGTGATCTAGATCTAGCTAAATGCTAAGGTGATTCCATGTCCCTCACTGTGAGCATATTTAAAAACTAGAGTTATCCCAGGTCTGGTGAACTCCTAACCTTACTGAGCAGTAATTTCAACAGGACCCTATAAATTTTTTTTTTTAAATCAGTCAATCAATAAAAAAATGTATTTCCTATCAGTTGTCCCTAAAAGTGCTTCCCCAGATATCCCAGCCCTAATGAAAACAGGACTCAGGTGTGTAAAGACACTAACCTGCAGTAGACAGTGGGAGCTCATGGCTCTGTAACAGGCTCTGTAACACTTGTAGGTCGGCCCGTCTCCCAGACAGTAGCCCCATCTCTTGACCATGTGGAAGCGCTTGGCGTGCCAGATGTGCGTCTCCAGCCACAGGTTCTTCCGCTGGCGACGGTTGAACTCCAGAAGCACGTTGCCGTGGCGACGCCGAGCTTTACGACTCTTGCTCTTAGACGGCTCCTTCTTCACCTTCTGACTCTTCTCCAACTGGAACCAGAGAGGAAACAGACAGAATGTTACCGCGGCCCGGTCCGCCCCTATCTGCACGCGGCCCGGTCCGCCCCTATCTGCACGCGACCGGTCCGCCCCTATCTGCACGTGACCGGTCCGCCCCTATCTGCACGTGACCGGTCCGCCCCTATCTGCACGCGGCCCGGTCCGCCTCTATCTGCACGCGGCCCGGTCCGCCTCTATCTGCACGCGGCCCGGTCCGCCTCTATCTGCACGCGGCCCGGTCCGCCCCTATCTGCACGCGGCCCGGTCCGCCTCTATCTGCACGCGGCCCGGTCCGCCTCTATCTGCACGCGGCCCGGTCCGCCTCTATCTGCACGCGGCCCGGTCCGCCTCTATCTGCACGCGGCCCGGTCCGCCTCTACACGCGACCAGTCCGCCTCTACACGTGACCAGTCATTCCTCCATGTACGGACATGACAATAACAGAGGAGACAGATCTGGGACCAAGCTTTAAAGTCAAGAGAGAGAGAGAGGCCGTGTTTCACAGTGACTGAGTGTGTGTGACTGAGTGTGACTGTGACTGAGTGTGTGTGACTGTAACTGAATGTGTGTGACTGTGAGCGTGTGTGTGTGACTGTGTGTGACTTTATGTGTGACTGTGAGCGTGTGTGTGTGTGTGTGTGACTGTGTGTGACTGTGAGCGTGTGTGACTGTGTGTGACTGTGAGCGTGTGACTGTGAGCGTGTGACTGTGAGCGTGTGACTGTGTGTGACTGAACGTGTGACTGTGAGCCTGTGTGTGTGACTGAGTGTGACTGTGTGTGTGTGTGTTACTTAGACAAACCCACCATGTTGTTGGCCATGTCTCTCAGCCTGCAGGGCAGTCTCTTGGTGTTATGGCTCATGGCCCTCCTCCTCATGTGTTTAGGAAGAGCTCCAAACACATGGGAGCTGCCCGTTGTCTTGGTGACGGCCGTCAACATGGCGTTCACCTCCGCTGCCCGGGCCTTGGCGAACGCTGAGGCTGAGGAGACACAGCAGCACACGTCACAAAATGCTGTCTAGGAGTCAATGGGTTGGAGCATCAGACATGATTTACTCATTCTAAATGCCATTTTGAATTGTGTAATAAACTGTTGATTTACAGCTGGTTCAACATTGACATGCAGAAGTGCTCAAGTTAGAGCCTGTATCAGTTTTAAAACCCATAAAGACATGAGCATCCATTTAAAATACATTGACAACTGTATGTAGGAAGGTGTTCTTACCAGTGATGTGTTTGGGCAGAGCCTGCGAGTAGCCCCCCTGTCCTTCTCTCTGGTGGCCCCGGACCCAGCTCCCTCCCTGGGCGTGGCCTGAGTGAGAGGACCCCTGGCCCCTTGGATGTGGAGACGGATCACGGCCTCGACCTGTAGGGGTGTCCCCTCCGTTCCTCCAGTGTGAGCTGCCCTGGGAGGAATAGGTGACGTTGATCGGCTGGTTCTTCATCTTCTTGTCGCGCATCCTGTGCTTGGCTGTAGACATGTCTGATCGCTCTGCAGAAAATAAACAATAACATGACTCATTGATAACAATGGCTTATGGTCCTGTCAAAAAAATGATCCTATCCTGGGACACGAGCAGGCTACTGGCTACTATTTAACAGTGAATTGCACAGTCACTGTTATTGTCAGTAAATCTTTGAAAGAGATGCCATTCAATCTCCCCCTTCAGCAGAAAAGCTAGCTAAATTAGCTACTTAGCAAGCTTGATACACATTGGACATCATGCGACTACTTTGCATGCCACCAACAGGCTACGCTAACGAGTTTATGACGTTATCCACTTCCATCACACCACAGTGTATTTGTAAAGGTAACTGAAAATATATTCACTTTCAAATCCTCAATGGAGGAACAGTTATATTTCAAAACCACGCTTGTACGCTCACATTTCTGTCTACAGGGTCTTCCGTATAAATATGACGTATATCCTGTTCCGGTTAAATTGTGTTCATGGGAAATGTAGTATATAGTAGATATTTTTTGTAGTATTTAATTTTTTTAATTTAACCTTTATTTATATAGTAGATATACTTGCTCACGTCAATAAAATATAGCGAAATTGGTAGAAAATAAATTGCACTTTTTTTTTAATTTAGCGTCATTTCGGTTTTTTGGAAAGAATCAGTAGCCTGCCAATAACGATTACAATAATATAAACTGTGGGTCTGTGAAACTGTAGGCCCGTCTAGTTGAGAGTTTACGGTAGTAGAGGCGCTCTACCAGCTGATCTGTCAGTTTACGGTAGTAGAGGCGCTCTACCAGCTGATCGGTCATTTCACAGTTCCACCCGGCTACAGAGCAGTTACTTCTGTTGTTCTCACTGAAGACTTTTTGTTGTTGTTGTTGTTGTCAAACTCTAATCATGTCTTCGATCATCAGGAAGATAATTAACACCAGTAAAGCGCCAGCAGCTATCGGGCCGTACAGGTAGGTGGTCTGTGCAGCTTTTAGCACACTGTTCATCTACACGTGTTGAACTACTTTTTAATCAAATCAAATCGATCAGCAATACACATATTTATCAGATGTTATTGTGGTTGTAGCGAAATGCTTTGTGTTCCCAGCTTCAACAGCGCAGTTGTATCTAACAGTGCAGGAACACGGTGTAAAATAATGGAATATAGAAATATTAGGACGAGCAATGTCGGAGTAAGGAGTATTTATGTGTGTTATATATATATATATATATATATATATATATATATATATATATATATACTAAGAATAGTATTTTATTGTTTGCATTCATTCAGTAAGCAACTGTTTTCAACATTGTCCGTGTGTCTGCACAGGGTTCCCTGAATCATAAATGTATTGGCATTTATGTTCTGTCTGTGAAGGGACCTTCTCGGTCTGTTACGGTAGGGAGGTGTCACCCCTTTTACCCAATAATCTTGGGAGGTGGAGCTGTGGTGCTACTGTAAACTGGAGAGAGAGAGCTTTTAGTTTTATTTCAGGTTAAAGTGCTTTTTAAACTGAAGGCATGTGACTGGCAGAGTTGGCACGGAGGGCATGTGTTGGAATGGAGTATTATGTGGACTGGCAGAGTTGGCACGGAGGGCATGTGTTGGAATGGAGTATTATGTGGACTGGCAGAGTTGGCACGGAGGGCATGTGTTGAAATGGAGTATTATGTGGACTGGCGCTGTCGCTGCGCGCTCTACGTTCCCTTTAAAGCCTATTGTATTACACACTATATTATATTATATGACATTCAGAAATAAATAGTCGCCAGTATGATTGCTCAGTTTTTTTTATATATATATATATTTTTTTCACCTTTATTTAACCAGGTAGGCCAGTTGAGAACAAGTCCTTTATTTAACCAGGTAGGCCAGTTGAGAACAAGTCCTTTATTTAACCAGGTAGGCAAGTTGAGAACAAGTTCTCATTTACAACTGCGACCTGGCCAAGAATAAAGCAAAGCAGTTCGACAACATACAACAACACAGAGTTACACATGGAATAAACAAAACATAGTCAATAATACAGTACAAAAATAAGTCTATATACAATGTAAGCAAATTAGGTGAGATAAGGGAGGTAAAGGCAATAAATAGGCCATGGTGGCGAAGTAAATACAATATAAAGCAATTAAAACACTGGAATGGTAGAATATAGCAGTATGGAATGTAGTTTAACCAGTAGGTGGCAGTAAAGTATCAATTTAGATTTCCTGGAAAGTCAAAGTACAGTGTTTAATTGTGTTCTGGATGGAAAAGACTGAGGAAATGATATTTTGCTTCATTTAGGTAGTAGCAGCAGTAGCAGCAGTAGCAGTAGTAGTAGTAGTAGCAGCAGTAGCAGCAGTAGTAGCAGTAGTAGCAGTAGTAGCAGTAGTAGCAGTAGTAGCAGTAGCAGCAGTAGTAGTAGTAGTAGTAGCAGTAGTGGTAGTAGTAGCAGCAGCAGTAGCAGCAGTAGTAGCAGCAGTAGTAGTAGTAGCAGCAGTAGTAGCAGCAGTAGTAGTAGCAGCAGTAGTAGCAGCAGTAGTAGCAGCAGTGGTAGCGGCAGTAGTAGCAGCAGTAGCAGCAGTAGCAGCAGTAGCAGCAGTAGTAGCAACAGTAGCAGCAGCAGTAGTAGTAGCAGTAGCAGCAGTAGTAGCAGCAGTAGCAGCAGCAGTAGCAGCAGTAGCGGTAGCAGTAGCGGTAGCAGTGGTAGCGGTAGCAGCGGTAGCAGCGGTAGCGGCGGTAGCAGCAGCAGCGGCAGCAGCAGTCGCAGTGGTAGTGGTGGTAGCAGCAGCGGCAGCAGTAGTAGCAGTGGTAGTAGCGGTGGTAGCGGTAGCGGTAGTAGCAGTAGCAGCGGTGGCAGCAGTAGCAGCAGTAGCAGTGGTAGTGGTAGTAGCGGTAGCAGTAGCAGCAGTAGTAGTAGCAGTAGTAGCAGCAGCAGTAGCAGTAGTAGTAGTAGTAGTAGTAGTAGTAGCAGCAGTAGCAGCAGTAGCAGTAGTAGTAGTAGCAGTAGTAGTATCTATAATATCTTGAATGTGACAGAGATAACATTTCACCTGCCCCATGTTGTTACATGTTTTACCAGCTGTCCAGTCCTGTGTTCATATTCATTGTTCTGTCGGCCCAGCCAGGCGGTGGTGGTGGACAGGACCATGTACGTGTCAGGCCAGCTGGGGATGGACCCTGCCTCTGGTCAGCTGGTGGAAGGAGGAGTCCAGGCTCAGACCAAACAGGTGAGGTGAAGCTTAGAACCCCTCCTCTTCCTCCTCCTCCTCTTCCTCAGTTACAACCACAAGACATAGAACAGGGATGTAGCAGATAGGGGGGGGGTCTGTGAAACTCACTCCTCAGACTGAAGGGTTTCCACCTGCGCTGCTGAATAGCTCAGTGGTGAGACTGGGTGAGATGCTTCAGAGTATAGTGGTGAGACTGGGTGAGATGCTTCAGGAGGTCATCAGTGGTGAGATGGGAATGCTTCAGGAGGTCATCAGTGGTGAGGAAGGTCATCAGTGGTGAGGTAGAGGTCGGTATAGTGGTGCGACTGGGTGAGATGCTTCAAGAGGTCATCAGTGGTGAGACTGGGTGAGATGCTTCAGGAGGTCGGTCATCAGTGGTGAGACTGGGTGAGATGCTTCAGGAGGTCGGTCATGTGTGTTTGCGAGGCAGATGTCCTGGGTTCGAGCCTCGGTATCAGCAGAATCAGGAGGAAGCGGTACTCGTTAAGCTAGCAGCGCGACATCTTTTACACTCATTCGATATCAAAGTTAATTGAAAATATAGGAATAAGATTTACCCCTAAACAATCTCTTCTCTATCACGGGGCGGCAGCAGGTAGCCTAGTGATTAGATCGTTGGACTAGTAACCGAAAGGTTGCTGGATCGAATCCCCGAGCTGACAAGGTAAAAATCTGTTGTTCTGCCCCTGAACAAGGCAGTTAACCCGCTGTTCCCCGGGCCCTGAACAAGGCAGTTAACCCGCTGTTCCCCGGGCCCCGTGGATGTCGATGTCTGTTAAATGCGGAGGACACATTTCAGTTGAATGCAATTAAATGTTCTTCTATTTCTATCCCATACAGGCTCTGGTGAACATGGGGGAGATCCTGAAAGAAGCAGGGTGTGGATATGACAGTGGTAAGTTATGTTATTTTGTAAAAACTTGTATCATGTTGTTTGTAAACTGTATCTAGCAAAACCATTAATTTCATGGTTTTTATTTATTTTTTATTTTCCCACAGTCGTGAAAACTACGGTTCTTTTGGCTGACATGAATGACTTCGCCAGTGTAAATGACGTCTATAAAACATGTAAGTTTCTCGTTGGGATCTTTTTTGAATATTATGTTGTTGGGATTTTTTTGAATCCTCTGAATATTCATTTTTGGTCTTCTATTTGAATATTCATTTGTTGGGGTCTTTGTTGAATCCTCTGAATATTCATGTTGTTGGGATCCTTCTTGTTGAATTCTCTGAATATTCATGTTGTTGGGGTCTTTCTTGTTGAATTCTCTGAATATTCATGTTGTTGGGATTCTTCTTGTTGAATTCTCTGAATATTCATGTTGTTGGGATCCTTCTTGTTGAATTCTCTGAATATTCATGTTGTTGGGGTCTTTCTTGTTGAATTCTCTGAATATTCATGTTGTTGGGGCTTTCTTGTTGAATCCTCTGAATATTCATGTTGTTGGGGTCCTTCTTGTTGAATCCTCTGAATATTCATGTTGTTGGGATCCTCCTTGTTTTGTTATGCTGATATTTATTAGTCTCCTGTAGGTTCTGACACTTCACATAGTGTCCACAAGGTGTCGCTGTTTCCCAAGAGACTGAGTATGGTATGGAAGGGAGGCGCACTTCACATAGTGGCCATAAGGTGTCACTGTTTCCCAAGAGACTGAGTATGGTATGGAAGGAAGGCGCACTTCACATAGTGGCCATAAGGTGTCACTGTTTCCCAAGAGACTGAGTATGGTATGGAAGGAATGCGGATGATAATTTTTGTGTATGTGGCACTTCCCTTGAGTAGGTTTGAGCAATGCCATGACAGTGACTAGAGTTAAAGGTAGAGTTACCTACCATCATACAGATTCAGTCAGCATCTAAAACTCACTAACCTGAGCTTGAATAATGGGTAAATATTGTACAATCCAGGTGTGTAAAGCTCTTAGATTTACCCAGAAAGACTCACAGGTGTAATCGCTCTTAGATTCACCCAGAAAGACTCACAGGTGTAATCGCTCTTAGATTTACCCAGAAAGACTCACAGGTGTAATCGCTACCAAAGGTGATTCTAACATGTATGGACTCGGGGTATCTAATCAAGATATATTTCTCATACATTTTTGCAAATATTTAAATTTGTCTTCCACTTTGATGTTAGATTATTTTGTGTAGATCGTTGACTAAATTAAAATTTAAATCCATTTTAATCCCACTTTTGTAACACAACAAAATGTGGGGAGAAGTCCAGGGGTGTGAATACTTTCTGAAGGACACTGTAAATATACTTGGTCAATAAAAGGTCATTCTGATTGTGATTCTAACACACTAAGACCCCCCCCCCCCTCCCATAATGCACCTCACATTTCACACAACATCTCTGTTCTATATAAAGATCATTATACTGGATGTCCTGGGTAAACTGAATGCTGATTTTACCATTACCCAGGTCAAACCAGGCGTTTTAATTAAGTCTTGTACCAGATGTACAGTATGTAACCGTGTTTGTGTTCCTCTCCTCTTTAGTTTTCAGCAGTAGCTTCCCAGCGAGGGCTGCCTACCAGGTCGCTGCTCTGCCCAGGGTGAGGATCTGACTGGTTCATCTCAGCACACTGTTTCTATGGCAATACAGAACCTAACCATGTCATGTTACTGACAACAAAGCTGAGAAGTACCTGAATAATATTTTTGTCTCTCTGTGACTCTCTCTGTCTCTCTCTGTCTCGCTCTCTCTCTCTCTGACTCTCTCTCTCTCTGACTCTCTCTCTCTCTGACTCTCTGTGTCTCTCTCTCTGACTCTCTGTGACTCTCTCTCTGATCTGTGACTCTCTCTCGTCTGTGACTCTCTCTCTGTCTGTGACTCTCTCTGGCTCTCTCTCTCTCTGACTCTCTCTCTCTCTGACTCTCTCTCTCTCTGACTCTCTGTGACTCTCTCTCTGACTCTCTGTGACTCTCTCTCTGTCTGTGACTCTCTCTCTCTGTGACTCTCTCTCTGTCTGTGACTCTCTCTCTGACTCTCTGACTCTCTCTCTGTCTGTGACTCTCTCTCTGTCTGTGCTCTCTCTGACTCTCTCTCTCTCTGACTCTCTCTCTGCTCTCTCTCTCTCTCTCTCTCTCTCTCTCTCTCTCTCTCTCTCTCTCTCTCTCTCTCTCTCAGGGTGGGCTTGTAGAGATTGAAGCTGTGGCTGTTCTAGGCCCTCTGACTGAGGTCTCTTGATGTTACCCTACACGTCAGCGACAGAACAGGAAAATCAACAACTCCCATGTCCCATTAAATGACGTGCCGTCACAATACCAGCATATAGTGAATCATTTTCATTGGTTAATACCGGTCCAATAAAACATCACTTCCTGTTTTTACTTGATGGTTTAAAAATACAGTAAAAAAAAAATGAATATAATGAATGTAGCTCTTTTCCACATGATTAAAGCGCTGAGTGAGTTTATTGGTCAATACATCTGTGACATTCTGTAGCAGACTAACTGCTGCAGGTTCTACAGCATCATTCTTATTGGCTGCTGAGGTGTGACCTACGTGATGAGGTAACGGTCCAGGTACTTCCTGACTGAATGTTCCTGCCTGACAACGGTTGCTCACCACGTCATCGACTGTGCAGTCAGGCATCAGATGACTATATATGATGTGGTTAACTACCTCTCCAGGTATCAGATGATGTGGTTAGCTGATATGTTAACTACCTATCCAGGTATCAGATGATGTGCTTAGCTGATATGTTAACTACCTATCCAGGTATCAGATGATGTGGTTAGCTGATATGTTAACTACCTATCCAGGTATCAGATGATGTGGTAACTACCTATCCAGGTATCAGATGATGTGGTAACTACCTATCCAGGTATCAGATGATGTGGTTAGCTGATATGTTAACTACCTATCCAGGTATCAGATGATGTGGTTAGCTGATATGTTAACTACCTATCCAGGTATCAGATGATATGTTAACTACCTATCCAGGTATCAGATGATGTGGTTAGCTGATATGTTAACTACCTATCCAGGTATCAGATGATGTGGTTAGCTGATATGTTAACTACCTATCCAGGTATCAGATGATGTGGTTAGCTGATATGTTAACTACCTATCCAGGTATCAGATGATGTGGTTAGCTGATATGTTAACTACCTATCCAGGTATCAGATGATGTGGTTAACTACCTATCCAGGTATCAGATGATGTGGTTAGCTGATATGTTAACTACCTATCCAGGTATCAGATGATGTGGTTAGCTGATACCTTAACTACCTATCCAGGTATTTGTAGATCTGGCGTGCGTCAGCAGCGTAGTCCAGACAGGAATCCAACCTGTGTGCTGCTCTCTCTCTCTCTCTCTCTCCAAACCCTTCCCCTATCTCTCTCTCTCTCTCTCCAGAAACCCTTCCCTCTCTCTCTCTCTCTCTCTCTAAACCCTTCCACCTCTCTCTCTCTCTCTCTCTCCAAACCCTTCCCTCTCTCTCTCTCTCTCTCTCTCTAAACCCTTCCCCTCTCTCTCTCTCTCTCTCTCTCCAGCTCCAAACCAAACCCAGTCTAGGTATTAGTAAACAAGGCTTTATTTTGACTGTACAGACAGTTAGTGCAGAATACACAAAGCTCTTATCAGAGTGAATATATTACAGAAGAACAGCGACCACTGTTTCAGGGTCTGGAAAATAAAATAACATAAACTCTTTAATCCTATTGCCCAATACACAGTCACACACCTAGTAAAAAAAATCACAGTCTCTCTACAATGGCATGCAGAGCCATTGTTAAGTTCAGGGGAGAGGTTTACAGACTGAACCCTTGGGGAAATGCCAGCTAGGTATTAAGAGTCTCCAAAGTCGTTGTTCAGGATGAACCAGACTCCTGTGGCTGTCTATCTAATACCAGGACCATTGGAGAATCTTTATTGTTTTGCATCTCAGCCAGAGGTGGTTGTAGAAGAGCTGCAGTGTGTCTATGTGTTGGCTCAGTAGTGTGCCTGAAGGTAACAGATTATTCCCAGGTGAAGAGAGGACAGGTAAAAGTGGAAACCTGCAAATTGACAGCTCTTGTAACTCCATGTTATGATAAATAACAACAAAAAAAAAAGGTAGAAATCAAAGTTTAAATAACTTTTTTTTTTTTTTAACCATTGAGCGTTTTTCACTCTGAATGGTTCATTTACCATCTACGACATTAGATTTGGTACATCATGTCCTGCTGCATCGATCAGGACTCGTCCTCAAACAGACAGACTCATCATGATTCTATATATAGTGACGTTTTGAAACAAACAAGGTGAGAAAGAAGAGTACAGACTGAGTTGACAAAACATTAAGAACACCTGTTCTCTTTCCATGACAGACTGATCAGGTGAATCCAGGTGAAAGCTATGATCCCTTATTGATGTTTCACCTGTTAAATCCACTTCAAATCAGTGTAGATGAAAGTGAGGAGACGAGTTAAAGGAGGATTTTTAAGCTTTTAGACAGTTGAGACATGGATTGTGTGTGTGTGGTTTTAAGTGCCTTTTGAACGGGGTATGGTAGTAGGTGCCAGGCGCACCGGTTTGTGTCAAGAACTGCAACGCTGCTGGGTTTTTCAATCTCCACAGTTTCCCGTGTGAATCAAGAATGTTCCACCACCCAAAGGACATCCGGCCAACTTGACAACTGTGGGGAAGCATTGGAGTCAACATGGACCAGCATCCCTGTGGAACGCTTTCTACACCTGGTAGAGTCCATGTCCTGATGAATTGAGGCTGTTCTGAGGGGGAAAATGGGATTCAACTCAATATTAGGAAGGTGTTTTTAATGTTTGTCCACTCAGTGTAAAGTCTCTTCTCAACATTACACTGTACACTCCAGGTCTACTGTTAACCGCTTAGTATTACAGATCTACCTGTTAAAATAACCGCATTGAAGTAATCACTCATTCATGAATGACTTCCACATTAGCAGGGTTCAGTCTAGTCCAGAAGATCAGTTGTTAGATTGTTTGGCTCGTCTTCCTCTTTCAGAGCAGCTAGTAAAAAGTCAAGTAGTAATTTATTATGGAACATTCTCCCACCGAGAAGCTGTTCAACACAACATCGACTCCGTATTGACAACCTTAAAGTGACAGTGTAGTCTGACTGCGTCTGAACCTCAACTTCACAGTTGTTGCTAATGTAGAGCATCGTTTGGCTTCACCACAGCCGTCTGTTAGAGAGAGTCAGAGAGTTCAGCTGGAAGCCCAGGTGGCTCCAGGTAATTGTGAGTCAGAGAGTTCAGCTGGAAGCCCAGGTGGCTCCAGGTAATTAGGAGTCAGAGAGTTCAGCTGGAAGCCCAGGTGGCTCCAGGTAATTAGGAGTCAGAGAGTTCAGTTGGAAGCCCAGGTGGCTCCAGGTAATTGGGAGTCAGAGAGTTCAGCTGGAATCCCAGGTGGCTCCAGGTAATTAGGAGTCAGAGAGTTCAGGTGGAAGCCCAGGTGGCTCCAGGTAATTGGGAGTCAGAGAGTTCAGCTGGAAGCCCAGGTGGCTCCAGGTAATTGGGAGTAAACGTTCAGGTGGAAGCCCAGGTGGCTCCAGGTAATTGGGAGTCAGAGAGTTCGGCTGGAAGCCCAGGTGGCTCCAGGTTATTGGGAGTCAGAGAGTTCAGCTGGAAGCCCAGGTGGCTCCAGGTAATTAGGAGTCAGAGAGTTCAGCTGGAAGCCCAGGTGGCTCCAAGTAATTAGGAGTCAGAGAGTTCAGCTGGAAGCCCAGGTGGCTCCAAGTAATTAGGAGTCA
The DNA here is from genome assembly GCF_905237065.1 of Salmo salar. Lineage (NCBI taxonomy): Eukaryota > Metazoa > Chordata > Actinopteri > Salmoniformes > Salmonidae > Salmo > Salmo salar. The sequence continues at coordinate 308,704 of NW_025548614.1, forward strand.
GAGAGTTCAGCTGGAAGCCCAGGTGGCTCCAGGTTATTGGGAGTAAACGTTCAGTTGGAAGCCCAGGTTGTTCCAGGTTATTAGGAGTCAGAGAGTTCAGCTGGAAGCCCAGGTGGCTCCAGGTTATTAGGTGTCAGAGAGTTCGGTTGGAAGCCCAGGTGGCTCCAGGTTATTGGGAGTCAGAGTTCGGTTGGAAGCCCAGGTGGCTCCAGGTTATTGGGAGTCAGAGAGTTCGGTTGGAAGCCCAGGTGGCTCCAGGTAATTAGGAGTCAGAGAGTTCAGCTGGAAGCCCAGGTGGCTCCAGGTAATTGGGAGTCAGAGAGTTCGGTTGGAAGCCCAGGTGGCTCCAGGTTACATGGTAGTTATTGCCAATAGAGGAAGAAAAGGTGATCCATCTATATTTCTAGGATGAGAAGGCACTTTGGTGACAAGACTTAGGCTACGTCTGAAATTACACCCTATCCCCTAAAAATCAGGGAATTAGGTGCCATTTTGGACACACCCTGGACAGTAATATGTATTGAACTGGTCTATCATCGTCGTGGCAGATGAGTGTGTGTGTTTTCCAGTAGCCTTTTTAACTTCACGGTCTTTGGGTCGTGCATCCTGTCTAACAGATCTTCTCTGGAATGTTAAAAACTGAGGTTTTATCCAAGGAGGTTGTGTTTCCCTGGCCACTGAAAGACAAGAACAAAAATGTTTATTTTAGTTACATATGCTTGTATATTGAGTAACATAAGTACATTTATTCAATAACCAGGTTAATTAGATTCCTTGTTCATAGACGTTAAGCTTGTATGCCCCCTAATATATACACACACACACATCATCAAGTCCTTGAAATGGGGGGAAATTCAAAAATAATTCATCTTCAATGAAAAGATCCACATAATGTTGTTTTACATTGAATTTGCTAAGTAGCATGTCACCATCTGTGAGAATAGATTGATGTTTTTAATGTCTGTTCTGTCTGGGGGAGAGAGGGGGTCTTACCATCAGCCTCCTCGGTTTGATCTCTCTTCTTAGTTCTGTTTCTTGTCTTTCTCTGCTTCCTGTGCCACTCCTGCCAACACCAAGGCCGCTGCTTCCTGTGCCACCTCAGACACAACCACCGGGACACCTGGGAAAAACAACACACACACACACACACCAGGAAATCAACGCCCGGCTAGTCGTGTGTGTTGTTGATGTGTGACATTCCAACATGAACGGTCTTCGGTGTCATTGAACTGTTAACATAGAACAACAAAGACGGAGCAGAGAGCCTAGAGTCAAACCTCTCTCTGTTTCCAGAACATCTTGGTGAATATTAACAGTGAAGACTGACAAAGCAGAGAGCCTAGAGTCAAACCTCTCTCTGTTTCCAGAACATCTTGGTGAATATTAACAGTGAAGACTGACAAAGCAGAGAGCCCAGAGTCAAACCTCTCTCTGTTTCCAGAACATCTTGTTCAGCAGAACCAGCTTGGTGAATTGCCTGGTTATAAGGGGTGGGTCCAACCATGCAAACAGCACCACAGAGAGACAGAGAGTTATGCAAGGGGTGGGTCTCTCTCTCTTTCTCTCTCTGGCTAAAAAGGACAGTTTGTTCTTTCTGTGTTTGTAGACAGACAGACAGACAGACAGACAGACAGACAGACAGACAGACAGACAGACAGACAGACAGACAGACAGACAGACAGACAGACAGACAGACAGACAGACAGACAGACAGACAGACAGACAGACAGACAGACAGACAGACAGACAGACAGCTCTCTACTGCTCACTCTGCATGTCTGGTTAAGTAGTGACAGTTATCCAGTTATCCTTATTTGTAATGTCATTGATCACCATTTTACATCCAACAATCAACGGTTTATATAAAACCCAGTTTTCCCCTCTGTCTGCCAGGTGATAGTATGTATATATACAGTACCCATAACCACAGCAACTGCATGCAGGCCAACACATAGTGAGCTGTACAGAACCAGTGGATATCCTGGTAGTGGATATAAGGTAAAGTAAGTGGATATCCTGGTAGTGGAATAAGGTAACAGAACCAGTGGATATCCTGGTAGTGGATAGGTAACAGTACCAGTGGATATCCTGGTAGTGGATATAAGGTAACAGTACCAGTGAATATCCTGGTAGTGGATATAAGGTAACAGAACCAGTGGATATCCTGGTAGTGGATATAAGGTAACAGTACCAGTGGATATCCTGGTAGTGGATATAAGGTAACAGTACCAGTGGATATCCTGGTAGTGGATATAAGGTAACAGTACCAGTGGATATCCTGGTAGTGGATATAAGGTAACAGTACCAGTGGATATCCTGGTAGTGGATATAAGGTAACAGTACCAGTGGATATCCTGGTAGTGGATATAAGGTAAAGAACAGTGGATATCCTGGTAGTGGATATAAGGTAACAGAACCAGTGGATATCCTGGTAGTGGATATAAGGTAACAGTACCAGTGGATATCCTGGTAGTGGATATAAGGTAACAGTAAGTGGATATCCTGGTAGTGGATATAAGGTAAAGAAGTGGATATCCTGGAGTGGATATAAGGTAACAGTACCAGTGGATATCCTGGTAGTGGATATAAGGTAACAGTACCAGTGGATATAGTTTTTTCCGAAACTCCAATTTGAGCAGCAGCAGCTGAAAAATGAGCTCCTACAAATATTGAAATTTACATGGTTTTTAGAGTGAAGTACATCGGAAAAAAGCAAAAGAAAACTGCAAGACTGAATAGGAGAAAAGACAAGCAACAAACAAAGAAGATAGGCTTTTGAAAAATAACTATTTTTCATAAAATTGTAGTTATCTTAGCAAGCTGAATTGTTTACCAGTTGCTAAGCAGTTGCTAGGGACTCTTTTGGAAGAAGCTAGCTAGCTAACGAAGAACAACAAAGAATATCTAGTTAACAGAAGAAAAGAAAGAGAAAATCAGGACAGAAGAAAAAGGATATCAAAGTGAAACAGTTCTCTAAAGACACAGGAGACAATAATACAAGAAACAACACTTCTGTAGCTTGTCAACTATGTGTCTGTCTATCCCTGTTCTCTCCTCTCTGCACAGGCCATACAAACGCTCCACACCGCGTGGCCGCTGCCACTCTAACCTGGTGGTCCCAGCGCGCACGACCCACGTGGAGTTCCAGGTCTCCGGCAGCCTCTGGAACTGCCGGTCTGCAGCCAACAAGGCTGAGTTCATCTCAGCCTATGCTACCCTCCAGTCCCTAGACTTCCTGGCGCTGACGGAAACATGGATTACCACAGATAACACTGCTACTCCTACTGCTCTCTCTTCGTCTGCCCACGTGTTCTCGCATACCCCGAGAGCATCGAGCCAGCGGGGTGGTGGCACTGGAATCCTCATCTCTCCCAAGTGGACATTCTCTCTTTCTCCCCTGACCCATCTGTCTATCTCCTCATTTGAATTCCATGCTGTCACAGTTACCAGCCCTTTCAAGCTTAACATCCTTATCATTTATCGCCCTCCAGGTTCCCTTGGAGAGTTCATCAATGAGCTTGACGCCTTGATAAGTTCCTTTCCTGAGGATGGCTCACCTCTCACAGTTCTGGGTGACTTTAACCTCCCCACGTCTACCTTTGACTCATTCCTCTCTGCCTCCTTCTTTCCACTCCTCTCCTCTTTTGACCTCACCCTCTCACCTTCCCCCCCTACTCACAAGGCAGGCAATACGCTTGACCTCATCTTTACTAGATGCTGTTCTTCCACTAATCTCATTGCAACTCCCCTCCAAATCTCCGACCACTACCTTGTATCCTTTTCCCTCTTGCTCTCATCCAACACTTCTCACTCTGCCCCTACTCGGATGGTATTGCGCCGTCCCAACCTTCGCTCTCTCTCTCCCGCTACTCTCTCCTCTTCCATCCTATCATCTCTTCCCTCTGCTCAAACCTTCTCCAACCTATCTCCTGATTCTGCCTCCTCAACCCTCCTCTCCTCCCTTTCTGCATCCTTTGATTTTCTCTGTCCCCTATCCTCCAGGCCGGCTCGGTCCTCCCCTCCTGCTCCGTGGCTCGACGACTCACTACGAGCTCACAGAACAAGGCTCCGGGCAGCCGAGCGGAAATGGAGGAAAACTCGCCTCCCCTGCGGACCTGGCATCCTTTCACTCACTCCTCTCTACATTCTCCTCTTCTGTCTCTGCTGCTAAAGCCACTTTCTACCACTCTAAATTCCAAGCATCTGCCTCTAACCCTAGGAAGCTCTTTGCTACCTTCTCCTCCCTCCTGAATCCTCCTCTACCCCCTCCTCCCTCTCTGCGGATGACTTCGTCAACCATTTTGAAAAGAAGGTTGACGATATCCGATCCTCGTTTGCTAAGTCAAACGACACCGCTGGTCCTGCTCACACTGCCCTACCCTGTGCTTTGACCTCTTTCTCCCCTCTCTCTCCAGATGAAATCTCGCGTCTTGTGACAGCCGGCCGCCCAACAACCTGCCCACTTGACCCTATCCCCTCCTCTCTTCTCCAGACCATTTCTGGAGACCTTCTCCCCCTTCCTCACCTCGCTCATCAACTCATCCTTGACCGCTGGCTACGTCCCTTCCGTCTTCAAGAGAGCGAGAGTTGCACCCCTTCTGAAAAAAAACCTACACTCGATCCCTCCGATGTCAACAACTACAGACCAGTATCCCTTCTTTCTTTTCTCTCCAAAACTCTTGAACGTGCCGTCCTTGGCCAGCTCTCCTGCTATCTCTCTCAGAATGACCTTCTTGATCCTAATCAGTCAGGTTTCAAGACTGGGCATTCAACTGAGACTGCTCTTCTCTGTGTCACGGAGGCTCTCCGCACTGCTAAAGCTAACTCTCTCTCCTCTGCTCTCATCCTTCTAGACCTATCTGCTGCCTTTGATACTGTGAACCATCAGATCCTCCTCTCCACCCTCTCCGAGTTGGGCATCTCCGGCGCGGCCCACGCTTGGATTGCGTCCTACCTGACAGGTCGCTCCTACCAGGTGGCGTGGCGAGAATCTGTCTCCGCACCATGCGCTCTCACCACTGGTGTCCCCCAGGGCTCTGTTCTAGGCCCTCTCCTATTCTCGCTATACACCAAGTCACTTGGCTCTGTCATATCCTCACATGGTCTCTCCTATCATTGCTATGCAGACGACACACAATTAATCTTCTCCTTTCCCCCTTCTGATAACCATGCGGCGAATCGCATCTCTGCATGTCTGTCAGACATATCAGTGTGGATGACGGATCACCAGCTCAAGCTGAACCTCGGCAAGACGGAGCTGCTCTTCCTCCCGGGGAAGGACTGCCCGTTCCATGATCTCGCCATCACGGTTGACAACTCCCTTGTGTCCTCCTCCCAGAGTGCTAAGTTGGCGTGATCCTGGACAACACCCTGTCGTTCTCCACTAACATCAAGGCGGTGACCCGATCCTGTAGGTTCATGCTCTACAACATTCGCAGAGTACGACCCTGCCTCACACAGGAAGCGGCGCAGGTCCTAATCCAGGCACTTGTCATCTCCCGTCTGGATTACTGCAACTCGCTGTTGGCTGGGCTCCCTGCCTGTGCCATTAAACCCCTACAACTCATCCAGAATGCCGCAGCCCGTCTGGTGTTCAACCTTCCCAAGTTCTCTCACGTCACCCCGCTCCTCCGCTCTCTCCACTGGCTTCCAGTTGAAGCTCGCATCCGCTACAAGACCATGGTGATTGCCTACGGAGCTGTGAAGGGAACGGCACCTCCATACCTTCAGGCTCTGATCAGGCCCTACACCCAAACAAGGGCACTGCGTTCATCCACCACTGGCCTGCTGGCCCCCCTACCTCTGAGGAAGCACAGTTCCCGCTCAGCCCAGTCAAAACTGTTCGCTGCTCTGGCACCCCAATGGTGGAACAAGCTCCCTCACGACGCCAGGACAGCGGAGTCAATCACCACCTTCCGGAGACACCTGAAACCCCACCTCTTTAAGGAATACCTAGGATAGGATAAAGTAATCCTTCTAACCCCCCCCCTTAAAAGATTTAGATGCACTATTGTAAAGTGGTTGTTCCACTGGACATCATAAGGTGAATGCACCATTTTGTAAGTCGCTCTGGATAAGAGCGTCTGCTAAATGACTTAAATGTAAAATGTAAAAATACCGGGAGATAGGTAGAACAGGGAATATCCTGGTAGTGGATATAAGGTAACAGTACCAGTGGATATCCTGGTAGTGGATATAAGGTAACAGTACCAGTGGATATCCTGGTAGTGGATATAAGGTAACAGTACCAGTGGACCAGACTACATAGTCGGGTAACCTATAGCTAAACACTGTAGTAAACATAGCCCTGAAACAGCATGGCTTTCCTCTGTGACTCAGGGGAAATCTCCCCAACTCAGACAGACATGCTGGACTTGTCTTCACCCTCATTTAAACACAGAATATATTTCACTATCTGCTCTACTAAAAGAAAGAGGGCTGATTCATGCTACAACTGTGATTATGAACATTTTATTGTGAAGATTCTATTGTGAAAATTCTACTGTGATTGTGAAGATTCTATTTTGAAAATTCTACAATGTTTGAAGATTCTATTGTGACTGAAGATTCTATTGTGAAGATTCTACAGTGATTGTGAAGATTCTACAGTGATTGTGAAGATTCTACAGTGATTGTGAAGATTCTACTGTGATTGTGAAGATTCTACAGTGATTGTGAAGATTATACAGTGATTGTGAAGATTCTACTGTGATTGTGAAGATTCTACAGTGATTGTGAAGATTCTACTGTGATTGTGAAGATTCTACTGTGATTGTGAAGATTCTACTGTGATTGTGAAGATTCTACAGTGATTGTGAAGATTCTACTGTGATTGTGAAGATTCTGCTGTGACTGTAGAGATTTATGGTGAGGGTCTGACATGCTTTGGCCAGAACAGCGAGGGAATAACCTCATCTGAACTATTACGTGACAAGGGGCCATAAATAAACCTAAATGATCTATACATGAAGGCTACTACAAGTCACTAGACTGACTCCATTCTGCTCTGCTCTCCCAACGGTCACGTCAAAATGTACAGTTCACCAGACAAACATTTACATCAGAACTGAGGAGTGGGGACAGAGGACATTAACATGGTTTATGTAATCCCAGGCAACAGTGCAGAAGTCTTATCTGGGTAATTCACAGAGCACAATGAGAGAGGGGGGAGAGAAAGAGAGAGAGGGGGAGAGAGAGGGGGAGAGAAAGCGAGAGAGAGAGGGTGGAGAGAGAGAGAGAGAGAGAGGGTGAGAGAGAGAGAGAGAGAGGGGGAGAGAAAGAGAGGGTGGAGAGAAAGAGAGAGGGGGAGAGAGAGAGAGAGAGGGTGGAGAGAAAGAGAGAGGGGGAGAGAGAGCAGAGGGGAGAGAAAGAGAGAGAGGGGAGAGAAAGAGAGAGAGGGGGGAGAGAGAGGGGAGAGAAAGAGAGAGAGGGGGAGAGAGAGAGGGGAGAGAAAGAGAGAGAGAGGGGGAGAGAAAGAGAGAGAGGGGAGAGAGAGGGGGGAGAGAAAGAGAGAGAGGGTGGAGAGAAAGAGAGAGAGAGGGGGAGAGAAAGAGAGAGAGAGGGGGAGAAAGATGGGGGAGAGAAAGAGAGAGAGGGTGTCTCAGACTGCCTGACTGGGGCTATTGTGTTGGTCAGGACCTCAGGAAGAAGTGGCACACTAGAACAGCTTTTAGTCCTTCAGTAGAGACTACTGCGTCATGTCTGTAGCTCGCGTCATGTCTGTACAGACTACTGCGTCATGTCTGTACAGACTACCGCGTCATGTCTGTAGAGACTACGCGTCATTTAAGACTACTGCGTCATGTCTGTAGAGACTACTGCCAGCATGATGTCTGTAGAGACTACCGCATCATGTCTGTAGAGACTACTGCATGATGTCTTACAAAGACTACTGCGTCATGTCTTACAGAGACTACTGCATCATGTCTATAGAGACTACCGCGTCATGTCTGTAGAGACTACCGCGTCATGTCTGTAGAGACTACCGCGTCATGTCTGTAGAGACTACCGCGTCATGTCTGTAGAGACTACCGCGTCATGTCTGTAGAGACTACCGCGTCATGTCTGTAGAGACTACGCGTCATGTCTGTAGAGACTACCGCGTCATGTCTGTAGAGACTACCGCGTGATGTCTGTAGAGACTACTGCGTGATGTCTGTAGAGACTACTGCGTCATGTCTGTAGAGACTACTGCGTCATGTCTGTAGAGACTACTGCAGTCAGT